>NW_019103954.1:0-144301 GCF_001856785.1 Myzus persicae
GTGAATTTTGATTATTATGTAACTTCCGTTGTTAAATCAGACAATTTTTTAAATAACAGTCAAATTAAACCGTTTAAAACACACTCCTAAAAAATAAAATTCTGTTTTCAAAAAGACAACCATACATCATCGTTGAACAAATTAATGAAGGGTTTGAAAAAAATACAACTGACTAAAAAAAAAAATATACTTAAGAAGAAACATTTATCGTCTCCGCGTTACGAGTGATTAACACACTAAATTATACTCTCAGCAGATCACGTTTAACTCCGTTAGTTCATTAGAGTGAATTGACCTCTTAGAAAAATTAAAGGTAAGATTGTTACCTAGGGCATTTCTTGGGTTTTTTATTATATTTTCAATGTAATTTCTTCTTAAAATTATAATCTTAATAGTTCTAAAATGATCATTATTAATATAATAAACTATTTTTCGATAGATTTGCTAAAAATAAAAAAAAAAACAGATTGAAACTTAAATCAATAATTTATTTTACATATATTATATTTATGTAGTGAAATTGTTAGGTTTGCCACGAGATGTTGTGTGTTAATGGTTATTGGTTAGTAAGATCCAGGTATATGAATAGGTATTAAATAGTTGTATTATAATTCGATTTAAAAAATTTTAGGTAGTTATGGTAATTAATATGATAGTTTCTAGAGGAATCGTCTATTGGGAATTTTAGTGCAGTATTAGAATATATATAGAGTGGAAGAAGGTAATTTTTTTAATTGAATAATATTTTATAAATAATTTGTGTCAAAATTTAAAATATTACATTATTTAAAATTATAAGTATACATTAGACGGAACCCAAATAAATGCAAGAATAGACATTTTTTTTTTGTTACATCTGCGAATAGTTAAATACTCATATTCCCCTACTTCAAAAAAGCTCAGAACGCCTTTGGTATGAAGGTTAGGTAGGAGTATAGCTGAGTGAATATTGAATGAACACATATAACAATTGCCTAATAGAATCATACAAAACCGTCTATTTTTCAAGCAAAAGTAATCAAAATATATCACTGCTCGGTAACGGTAAATTCATTTTCGCTATTTTCGCTATTTTCGCTATTTTCGCTATTTTCTGTAATTGATTGTTTCACGTAGTTCACCAACCACTGAGATGGGCAAATCATTTGAAGATTTTTAAGGATATTTTTGAAAGAACGGTACCATATGATTCCGAAAATTGTACACAGTACCATTTCTATGTAATAACCGTTCACTGTTACAACACAGTCACCTCCTTCTATTCTACACGTCTAAAAAATATTTAGAGCCATTAATGTAATTTTTATGTTCTGATGTAATTATTACCCAAGGAGTAATATTTCCATTATAAATTGATGGACAATTTCAGAATAACTTACTTTTTTGAGATCTAGTGTAGAACAATTATTCTTGGAATCAAATGAACATTCTTTGAATGTTAACAAATCAACAATTCCAAGTGCTGTGGAAGTTGACCATGCCTGACCCAAATTTGAGAGAGTATTGAACAATGTCATGTAAGTACCACCAAAACGAGGGTCGCTTATCTTAGAGCAAAAAGATAATAAAGCCACAAACATAGTATAACTCAGTATCTAAAAAAAAAAATAATAACATTTAAGAATTTAAAAAATTAAAAGCAGCCGTTGAAAGCTGGTCATTTTTTCTTTAATTTAGACCAATGTAAAAAATTGATAAATTAATTGCAACTTTAAGTAAAAAAAATTCAGAAGTTCATATTAAATCATTTTTATAAATATTTGAATTCGTTAGCCTCTTTTTTTATTTGTTATTGGAAATACATTTTTTTCAGTAACTATACTGTACTTTGAAAGAAAAAAACTAATACTACCTTAAATTAACTATATAGCCAATTGAAAATTAATTTTCTGTGAAACCTAGAAAAGGGAACCAGCAATACAAATTTTTTATTCAAAATTAAAATAGAGCTTTTGGTACTGCGTGATTTTTTTCCACCTTTGGGTACTTTCATTGTCGCCTTTAATTTGAAACTTTCGTATAACACAACTTTGTTATTACACAGACTCATTTAGCACTTCCACGTGGATATAGAATAATGGCAATATTTTGATATAGGTTAGGTTAGGTTGTATAGAATACCCTTTAATTAGGATTTATTTTTAAAAACTTAATAAATTCAAATTACATTTTAAATCAAACTTTACTGCATTATATAAGATAAATGTAAGAAGTAACTTACTTCTTGTATTGATAATATAATTACTAATATTGCATAGTAATAAATTGGAATATTTATAGCCCCATTATTTTTTATCAATTTTGGTGTGTAATATATAAGCATAATAAATGCAATGTTCCAAAGTAATCTGAAATAGGTGTACATTTTAAAATATATGTAACATGTGTAAGTACTCTGTATATGCATTCTACATAGTTTGAGTTAACTGAAATAAATAATTTTAATATTATGTTTTTTTTTTTAGAAATAAAAAACAACCTATTTGTTGAAACTGAATACTATTGAAAATAATTTATCAATATGAATTAGGTTGACATCACGTTGATTTAACTACCTATAAAAAATCTTCAAATAAAATGATGACTATAGAAGTTCTATAAAAATTAAAATTCGATAAATACCTATGATTTGTCTCTTTTCTACAGTTATATCATTGTTTTAATAATACAAATAATGAATATATTGTAAATATACAGAAATAATTAATTATGTATGTGACCTTTAATATTTTATGTGCAACTTAATTATGGTACCAATACATTATATTATAATTCAATAAATTGTATTTACTTAATCAGAGTAGCTTTCAAGTATATACTCATTGGTTTTGGACCCGAAGTAAATCTTGCAATAACGAGAGGTAAAATAATTTTTGTTATGATTATTGATGTATTTATTATCATCATGTCATCTTTTGATACACCGGCATCAATCAGTTTTAAATTCGACATACTGATGGTTGCAGCAAATCCAACCTTTTATACGAACAAAAAATATGTGTGCTTTAATTAATATGAAAGTACGATGTATTTAAAAATATATTTTTGACGATAAAATAATATTCATAACTTTATTCTAAATATACAAATACAATAATATTCAATAGTATTGTGGAATAAGAGAGTAATTTTACCAATAATTGAAGTATACCGCAGCAACCTATGAGCTTAAAAAATAACAGTGGATTACCTATGGAATTTTTGAAGAAATATAGAACTATTGAGTAACAGGGTGGTTAACTCAAGTTTTTTCTTCAATAAAGCAATTATTCATAATCTAATTTTTGGAATTTTAAAATATAATCAAAGACCATACTTTTAAATTCTTGAGACTTATTGTGCTACTTAAGAAACGTACTGTGTGGATACAAAATTACAGACTTCTGTTTTTTAAATGACAACTTCCCTATTCTACTGTAAGTTATTTAGAAAATTAACTTTCTAAAAATGTTGACGTATCAGAATATTTTAAAATTCGAACGAGTAGTTTTGACTTTTTGAGTATTCTGACTTAAGAACTAAATATTGATTATGAGTCCATGATTATGAGTTTCGAAAATATGTGTTAATGTAGTGATAAGAAAAGGGTAGTGATTACTGATTATTATAAAATGTATACTATAAATCTATAAAAATAGTTTGTAAAAATGGTCCAAGTATAATCAACATTAGATCCAATATTACATCATCTACTTTATATTTTTTTTAAATCATTTCCAAGGACTATAATTATCCTTAGCTTAAACATTTTAATTTCTATAAAATAACTTGTTAAAATTTTGAATTAGGAACAAAAAAATTATTCTCTAATAATTTACATTAAAAAAGAGGAGGGGCTTTTCATTTGAAAAACAGACATATTTATCACCACAGGACACTTTTTAAAGTTTAAGTAGTACAAGAAATCTCAAAAGTTTTAAAATATGGTCTTTATAAACTTAATGCTGTATATTTAAAAATTCCAAAAATCGGATTCTGAATAAAAGTATGAAACAATGGTTGGTGAATTAACCTGTTTAAATCTAAACTACCTAATGTAAAATATTATTAGTACACTATTAGTAAATTATTTGAATATATTTATCATAAGATAACATAATTTGAATTATGATTTTATTTTATTATTTACTTTCACTGTCAACAATGCTATTGCAAATATCTGTATACTAGGTAGTTTGCAAATGCCCCATAGTAAGCGATAACTCTGAAAAGTGCTCAGCTTCACATGGTCATCTTCTAATGAACAATCCTTTTCTTTTTTGAATATAGCAATCAATGTCGTGATAAACATAAATATAATTCCCCAAATGTATAATAATTCTATAAAAATGTAATAATACCATATATTTGTGTGTAATTGAAATGTAATGTTATAACATTGTTAGTGCATTAATTCATAATATCAATGTATTAATTTTTTAATAATGCTACTGTACCTAATATGAATTTTATGCCTAAATGCAATTATAACCATTGTAGTTATATAATTAAAAATATAAATTAGTATAATATTTTTTTGATGTTAATCGAGAACGTAGAATCCAATATAAATGCATGATGTATAATTTATAGAAGTGTCTATTAAAATATAAAAATTTAGATTCTGTGTTCCACGGGAGAGTTATTTCACACCTTAAAGAATGTTAATATTTATGTGAAATGTTTTAATATACATAATAAAACATGTATAGTTTTAGCGACCAAATTTTTAACGACTCACGTTTCATGGTAACAATTCCTTCTGAATCAGGCGTAACTCGCAAGTATTTATTGCAAAAATCTTTAGACGTTAACAGGGTGAACCCCATAGAACCTATCATCGAGCCGATCGCCAGGCCCGATGTATTGCACATGGACGCATAGCCTACGTTATTCCTGTAAAAAATAATTACTGCTGTAAACCATTGTCGTCTATATATTCATTATAATGATGTATTATAATACCCACTTTTTCAGCATTGAAAGAGCCCAACCGTCCACTGCTATATCCTGGGTGGACACCAAGAAAGAGGCCACGAAAAACACGTTTACCAATTTTTCTATATTTGGTTTTTCCGTTTCGGGTAACAAGTTATTGATGTCGTCGGCTATGTAAAAAAAGAACGATCCTGTTTGCAGAAAAATGCAATATAGTTTTATTAAAAACGCAAGACGAAAAACTTTTAACAAACTGGTGAATAGAAAATTTTACTTACATTGGTTGGCATAGATATTATGGTTTTACAAAAATATAAATTAAAAATAATATGGTTTACATACCCATTATATATTGCACTGGTATGAGCCAAGACTTTCGCCTTCCTATTTTTTTTACGTAGAGCGCATCTACTAACGGAGCCCACAAGAGTTTCAAACTGTATGGCCACATTACTAGACTAAATACAGCCTACGAAGGAGCACAACTTGTTAAATTTGATGCATAAAGTATCGCCGAACAATATTAAAAATTCAGTGTAAACAATATGAATTTGGTTGTTTACTCGACTTACCTGATCTTGATAAGTAACATTTTTATTACTTTGTAAAAGTATGGGAATAGCATTAGTTAAGCCTAATTGCAACCCTTGCAATGTATACAGTAATAACAATATGAAAATGTTCAACCAATCTCCTTTTAAATCGGGCTTGTCCGAAATTAGAACACCTGTCGCCGCATATTTGAATTTTTTATTTCTATGTCTTGATGATTTACTCATGTTTTATGGATGTTATTCACGGTGATTTAAAATAGATGGCTGAAAACGGTAAATAGGTAACGTATTTGTGTGGTCGATGCAGTTGACATACTAACGAAAAACGAATAAAGTATTTGACTATAATCTAATCACATTTTTTTCGGACCCATATAATTGGAATTGTATTTCAGAAATGTTTTAAACAATGGTCAGGCAGTCGCTGTTGTATAATATGCATAACCTAAATCATTCACGATTGGATCATATATGTCTAGGTACCATGTACCTACACTTGTGTATTAAATTAAAATTTCAGTTTATTTTGAAATATGGTACCTAGGAAAATTATATTTAATTTTGTAGTAAATGGTAATGTTAGGTACCTAATACACATATTTTATGAACACGTTTATATATAAGACATTTAAATACAAGCAAAAATAATAGTGAATTTAAAGTTTTGAACCACCTTTTGAATTTTAAGAATGAAATAGTAGTTTGTAATAAATGATAAGCGATTTTAATTTTAATAACAAAATTAATTTTACAAGTATATTAGATTACTTACTATATAAAACTATATACACAAATAATATATAAATAGAAGTACATAATATTATTTATTATTAATAAAGTATTTAAACAGGATAAAATCAAATAAATATATTATTTAGGATATACGTAGACGATTGTATGTAGAAATGCAATATGCTATCAAGAAATAAGTATTTTGAATGCTGAGCACTTTAAAAATATGACCACGGCCCGAAATACACACTCACATTTATAACTTCGTTTAAAATATTTTAAGGTTACATTTTAAGAAGTATAAAATACTAGACACACAGTGATTAATTAAATGGAATTCCGTTACAATTGTACTGTAGAGTTTACGACACTAATACATAGTTAAATTTCGTATTCAGAACTTACTTAATAGTGAAAATATGTGTGAAGCATACCGAATACATATTCATATTTTATCATCAATACAATTATAAACCAAAATATGTACAAGATAATAATACAATAAGTAAATGAATGTTATTATGTTTATTTATAAATCTTTCTACATATATATAAATCACATGTATACGTAACTAAAAAAAATATTTTAAACTTTGATTTACAAACCTAAAAATAAATAACAACAAATTTTACAAAATATGTACTGCTTTATATGTTCTTCGGTCATATAAAAATCAATTTTTTTAAAATACTTATATTAACCATACAAATTAGCATTTAAGAAGTTAAAAAATTACGTTTTTACATTCATAACGTAAGCGTTCTTATCATTCTCTGATTCCTGAATTTTTGAATTAACAAGCCAATGAGAAGGACTCTTACTTTGTAAGTGTTTGAGAATATTTTTAAAAATAAAATACCAGATGATTCCAAAAATGGTAAAAACAACAGATTCTACATAATAGCCATTTACTATTACGATACAATCACCTCCTTTCAATTTACACATCTAAATAAAATAATAAAATAATCAAACATACAATGAAAATGTATCTCAGCTATTTATTAATAGTGTTTGGATACCTGCGTAAGGATAAAAAAATTACAAATCGTATTATGTACAGATGCTTACATTTTGAAGATTTGAAGTAGAACAATTGTTCTTTGAATCAAATGAGCATTCCTTGAATGTTAATACATCAACCAATCCAATTGCAGCAGATTTTGCCCATAGAGTTCCAAGATTTGAAAGAGTGGTCAACAATGTCATGTAAGTACCACCAAAACGGGCATCGCTTATCCGATAATAAAAAGCTATCAAAGCTACTGTCATAATGTTCAATTGGATCTTTAAAAAAATATATTCCTACTTTGTTTCAACTATTTCTTAAAAAAATTGTTCACCATACCAATCTATTGACTATTAATAAATAAGTTTTACTTATAAATAAAATTTAAGTTACTCACATCATGTATTAATTGTACAATTAATAAAATCGCATAGTAATACATTGGAATATCTATGATACCATTATTTTTTATTATCTCTGGTGTATAATAAATTAGTAAACCAAATAAAGTGTTGCAAAGTAATCTGAAATAAATAAATATTATTTTATACATGGTATTATTGTAGTACCTATAAAATTGTATTAAGAAGGTATACGTGAACATGATACCTAATCAAAAATAAGTAATTATGAGAAACTAAACAAAATTGAAATGTTTATATTTTATACTTCGTTATTTTAGTATGTATCTAAATTACAAAAAAGATTAAATTAACTTATTTTAGAAAACGATTGGATTAATTTAAGTATACAATAATCAAATAATATAAATGATATAGTTTTATTTAAAAAATTAAATAATATTGGTGGCTTAATTACATTATAATAGGTACTTAATACCTAAGTTATTTAAAATTTTTAAAATATGATTACTCTTTTGCGATTTGATTGCTTTATAGTCTATGAAACATATATTATGTAGGTAGTGTCTATAAAATCAAAATAATACTTATAACATTTTACATATTTAAAATTATAAATTATTATTGAACATGTTTTTTTGTTGGAATTTACCTAAAATTCGAAGTGTGTAGAGTTTACGTTTTGAGTTAAAATTTGATTGCGGACAATAGGTAATTTATGTGTAATATCAATACTTAAATTCAAATACCTGATGGGTGTCACGTTTAGGTATAAGCTAATTGGCTTTGGACCTGATGTGTATTTTACTGCAATCATTGGTGTAATAATTTTTATAACATACATTCCTGTCTGTATAATCATAATGCTGTCTTTTGGTATACCAGCATCTATGAGTTTCAAGGTTACCACACTGTCAGTTGACGCAAATCCAATCTTCAATAATCAATATAATATAATATATTGTTTGAGATTAAAATTGATACAATTAAAACTATACACTTTTAGGGATTAAAAAAAAAATGAGTAATAATGTGATAATTATTACGATAGATTCATTAGGTGTTAAGACAGCATATTAACAGTAATAGGTGACTATATTATGTTTTATTATTTATACTCATGCTTCTGTTAAAATTGAATCTACCTGTTATAGATTAATATAAAAACATGAATATTTAATTGAGTGATGAACCTAACCGCCAAAATAATATTGACTGTTTCTACTGGACCACGTACCATACCAGCAGTTAAAAAGATTGAATTCACTTTTCCATCAAAATAATATTGTAAACCCTTCTAGATTAGGTAATTAAGTATTAGGTTTATAAATCATTTTAGGCAATAAATGTTATGTCATGTGTGCCAGTATTCAATGGAGTTGGAGTGAAATTTAGAAGTAAAAGTTATATTTAAATAAGTGGAATCGTAACAGTTTGTCATAATTATTGAAGGTATTTTATCGGAAAGAGAAAAATAATTGGAAAATGTTAGAGAGAATGTTACGTGAAAAGTTATTTGCATATATTACATACATACATTTTTTGAAGGTATTTATGAACCATTTTATATAACTTTTATGGACAAAAACGACAATATCGTATCGAATTGTATGAAAATTAGGAAACAAGTACCTACATGTTTAGTTAGAAAGTTAGAAAAATGGAAATTTTGTACTTTTTTCTATGATCAATCATGCGGCATTTTGATATTTTTTGAATTCCCATTGTTAGATTGCATCTGTGCTCAATCGGGTGGTGAAAAAGGTAAACTGTGCTCAATCGAGTTGCAACCCTCTCTATGGACACAACGATTTAGAAAAATACATTTCGGACGAAAAGTGGAATTGAACCTTTTTGCAGTAGAAAAAAATGGGCATGGAAAAATTAGCTATCTGGTTTCGGGTGGAGAAAAAATATTAATTTTCTGGACATTTATTTAATCGAATATTAGGTGAGGAAAATTAAATTTTGCACTTTTTTTAGTCATTTACTTACCATTGCCGTCAATAATGCTATTGCCAATATTTTAACACTAGGTAAGTTTAAAATGTCCCACAAGAGCATATAGTTTTGAAATGTATTAAGCTTTACGTGATTATCCTCTAATCTATTATCTTTTTCATTTTTAAAAATGGCAATTAAAGTTGTTATTGCAATAAAGAAAGTGCCCCAAACAAAAAATAAACCTGTAAAAAGTATATGATTTAAATTTTATGGTTACATAATTTTTAAGTGTCGTATAAATGTAATTCAAAAAAACATTATTGTAATAACAAACATCCATCGCACCGTGTGGAATCTAAAATAAAAGTTATACATTGTTACATATTCGAGTGAATATTTAAAATATTATAAAATATAGGGATGACTGATATGTGATATGAATTGAACCATTTTAATCGGAAGTTAACTCCTAACTATGTTTAGTCCTCAATCTCAAACTTCATTAATTATATTTTTCCTGCATTTACAATATAAGAATTAAGAACTAGAAATCAATCCTGGTCACGATTAAGTATTTCTTTAACAGGTAGATAATCCTCATCAGATTTCGCACATGTGTTCTTAAGATTTTATCAAAATATTATTGTCCTAAAAAGATTTCAGCTAGGTGTTTGTTAATTTTTTTTTTCAGACTTACTTTGCACTGTCACTATTCCTCCAACATTAGGCGTAATCCTTAAGTATTTATTGCTAAAGTCTTCTGAAGTAAACAGAATGAAAGACACAGCACTTATCATCGTACCTATTATTTGACCCATTGCAGCGCATGTAGATGCATAGCCTACATTGTTTCTATATATAACAATAATAAACACACATATATAAAAACATATAGTAGACATTTATGTAAACTTGATTTAACAATAATTATGCATTATAGTATACGTAAATAAAAACACAAACTTTCGTAGCAAAGTCAATGCCCAACCATCAACTGCTATATCTTGGGTAGCCGCCATGAAAGTAGTTATGAAAAACACAATTACTAGTTTAAGCAGACTTGGTTTTCCCTTTTCGGGCAACAGGTCATTTATATCGTTAGCCATATAAAAAAAGCCTATTCCTGTTCAACAAAAATTACTCATTATCAACTAAAACTAAAAAAATTGCATGCATTTCATTGTTTTGTTTTGAATTTTAGTTTAGCTATTAGGACATCACCAATTTTTGAGTTTTTAGACCTCAATGAGCTACTCAAATCATTCTTAGGATTATTTATGATACATACAAATTAGATTACTCCAACGCATAATTTGAGACTTATACACTGCTACCGACTCAATATTTTTTAGCCGAAAATATGTAGTAAAGAAAGTACAATGTACATACCCATTAAAAACTGAACCGGAATGAGCCATGACTTGCGCCTTCCAATTTTTTGTATGTAGAGAGCATCTACCAAAGGAGCCCATAATAGTTTTAAACTAAACGGCCATCCGGCTATGCTAAATAAAGCCTAAAAAAAAACATAATAAAATTCTTGTAGTACCTGAAGTAATAGAAGTGTATTTGAGATTAAAGTGTCAAATATATTTACCTGTTCTTTGTAAGTTATATTTTGTCTACTTTGCAAAAGTATTGGAATAACTGTGACTATGCCTATGGGAATGCCTTGCATTATATAAAGCAATAACAATAGAAAAATATTTGGCCAATCTCCCTTTAATTTTGGTTTGACCAACATCGATTCTTTTGTCACTGTTGATTTTGTTGGTTCATCTTCCTGGGTTGGTAATGTCATACTTACTCAGTCGTTTGAATGTATATAGTCAGTAATAATTACTATAAAATAATTACATATTTGTACACACCGCAGGTATTCATGAACAAAGGCAAATATACTGTCTTCGATTTTCGCCTACCACCTACACATTGAATTATTACCTATCATAACGAAAATCGTACCCACTTATTAATATTTACTATAATTATTTTTACTATTTTATCTATGATTAGATTATTTATCAAATAAATAGAACACGTGTACCTACCTAAATGATCGAACAATACATTAATATTTATCAGTGAACAGAGTAAAATGTAATTGTATTAATAACTATATTGTATAGAACTAAGTAAATGTATGAGTCAGATTTTATTATTTGATAACCAACTTGGTTGTGTGTACAAATTGTGTGTTTTAAACATGGGTTGGTTAATTAAATTATAGATGATAAGATAAATGAGTAATGGATAATGGTATCTTCTAGTATTCACAATCAAAATCGATGTAGTATAAATTTTGTGTATTTATGTTTCAGTAGTTATTTTATTTTCTACCAATATTTCAACAAAACTGATGATAGCGTGCTATTCTAAGCAGCTAAAAAATAATGTAAGTAAGCAACAGAATTCGGAAACGGAAAATATATAATAACACAACAAAACAATAAATATGTATGCATACCTATATAATATAGTATACATTTCAATATTACATATAACTAGCTGATCCCGTGCACTTTGTTGCCCATTAAAAATGCCAACTCTATATGAAACTCGATGGTGATAATGCGAGCAGTTTATTATGCTTACCTGCTGTTGATTGTGAACCCCGCTTGATTGGTACTTTATATAAATAATATGTTTTATTTTTATTTTGATTACGGACACGCCGATGAGCGGTTATAAGTGCAACTCAGCAACCTTGGTAGGCAATGTGCGAAAATTCAGTTGTATGTATGCTTATACCTGATCCGACCGATGAATTACTGCAGGCAACCAATGAACAAAAAAACTTCTAATTTCTATACTAAATATATTTATATTTCTCCTATAATCGATAGCAACCGAATTTAAACAAATATTTCCTTCGTAAATCTTTAAATCCCTGTTTGAGCAACTCCTATCGGGTCTAATTGTGAATCTAATCCGTCCAAGGATACCTAACGCATACAAAAAAATTCATTCAAATCTGTAAAGCCGTTCAGTGACATACACTACACAAGTACAGTATAATTATGTATAAAAAGAAGATAAATATTCCATGGTATAAAAAATTATTTTGCATCATTTTCTGCAAAAAGGAAAGACGCACACAGGGATTTTTTGGCTCATGGAAAACGAATAATTTTTGATTGTATGGAGTTGCCAATGGTTATTTAAAATAAAGAATTTATCATAATTGTATTTAATTTTATACATGACGTATTTTATATATTTCATTTAGTTGAAATCACCCACTAATGACTGTGTTAAAAATATGTGTAGCTTACAATTAGCGGGGTAGTTCTGAGATAGGAAAAATCCACTGGCATTATTTAATAATTCCACAAGGAACGCGACGACCGAGCAGGATTAGCTAGTAATATATTATAATAGTTAACATTTTTTTTATTTCTAATGGAATTATATTACTTGATTCAATACAGAGTTTATGTTTAGTAACATATATAAATAATGATGTATAAATTATAATGCAATTTAAGTGTATAAAACTATAAAATATACAAACATCTGAAATTTTAATTTTTAAAACTTGATTAAGAAAATAACATAGAATATAATGAAAGATAAAGTCAATTAATTGACTATTTTTTTTAAATTATTGATATAAATTAGGATATTTAAATAAGAATAATTGTCAAATCAATTGACCAACCATTTTGGTTGATTGATTTCAGATTTGATAAAATATAATAAAAACAATTATAAATAATAAGTTGGCATTAGGTTAAAGTGTTCATTACAATATTTTGGGTAACTTAATCAAAATATATGAAAATGAACTTTTTAAAATTATATATTTAATATCACTGAATTAACGCCTTGACATTCACTTAGAACAAGTATCAACAGAAACTTCGACATTTTCTTCACTTTGTCGATTAACATACACCATCCAATATGAAGAACTCTTGGTTTGAAAATTTTTGAACGTATTTCTAAACACTCCAATCCAAATGAAGCCGATGAATACACATATGATGATTTCTACATAGTAACCATCCACAGTTATAAGACAATCGCCACCATTTGTTTCGCATGACTATTTAAATTAAAACCATATTTCGATAAGTATAATATTAAGTAAAACGATTATTATTCATTATAAAAACAGCTTATAACGGTGTCGAGGTCAACATCAGACGTTTGAAACTCAAAAAAAATGCATTCATTATACGGTCTATAGGTTGTCGTCGTAAGTGCAATATAGGTTAGTCTACAACATAATATTGATTCAAATGACCACTTCTCAATATTCCACAATAACATCACGTCGTTATAAACTGCTTTTGTTAAATATTGTATAACTTAAGAGGATTCACATTTTATCTTTTATCTATAATTATTAATTACATGAACTCAATAAATTAATAATTTAAACAATTGTATAGATATAATATAAAAAGTAAATAACTTATATAATATATTTTAATTATCAATGTCTCACGTTAAATAAATCCAATGTAGAACAATTATTACTGGAATCGTTCGAGCACTTTTTAAACGTTAAAAAGTCAATCAATTTTAGTCCTATAGATGTCGAATATGTCATTCCAAAATTTGCAACTGTGTTCAACAACGTCATGTATGTTCCGCCAAACCGAGAGTCACTTATTCGAGAGAAAAATGCTGTTATGGCTACTAACATTATATAGGAGAGTGCCTAGTAAACACGTTACAAGAAAAAAATATCACATTGTGTGCAGAAAGTATTTCCCAATTACATTTTGTCAAAACGTCTTATTTTAACTATAAAAGAGATTCAATAAAAAATAAAAATCATTATTATATTATTTTATAGTATAGGTAAATAGCTCCCAACAAATAGTTGGTTACAAGTTTCACAATTTGTAATACATTTGTACAGTCTTTATGAAAAAAACCCTCGTATTATAAAAATCTAAGGAACTAAAAAGTTTTGTTTGGGGATCAATAATTATCTTGAAGACCAATTTTTATTTTACTTTTGAACAATTCGTCGGCGATCAGTTCTCAACCAATTCTTTAATCGTGTATCTTAAAACTTAAAAATTGCAATCTTGAAATACGTTAAACCCGGTAGATCAAACGTTTTGAAATTATTTAAAAACTAAAATACATTATTTTGATAATACATTTGAAATTTAAAAACAATAAAATAAAAATTAGTAGCTAATTTTTTTCAAATCTTATATTATTTATGCTAAGCTTTAAGCTTTAGATTTGACAACTCAATATAAGTTGTATATATTTTGATCTTCAATAATATTATAGATTCATATTTTTATAGTTTTGGCCAAATCTAGTTATCAATAGAGATTTTATGTATATTATACTATTAATAGTATGACATAAGTTTAATAAGTATAGTTTATCAACTTACTTCACTTATTGCATTTATAAGTCCTAAAATCAAATAATAATATATTGGTACGTTTAATTCTCCATTACGATATATAATCATTGGTGTAAAATAAACAAAAACAATGTATGTAAGACTCCAGATTAATCTGAAACAAACAATTTTTAAACATGAAACTATAGAAATTATAATAAATTATATTAATGGCATGCATTCGTGTTATTACTTTTTAATATCCTAAGGAATAAAATATGTTTATTGTAGATATATCATATACCAGATATGCATAGTTAAAGAAAAAGTTACAAAATCAAAGTGGTTAGGTAAAAACTTAAATTATTTTGGGGCATATTATTACAGTTAATTTTAGGTTCGTTTTTACGTATAAATAATTAATATTTCAATAATTACTATGATATATATCGTAGTATAAGACAAATTTGTAAATTTCCATCTACCTATGACCCATGAAACAAATTTAAATTTATGTGTATGGAATTTATTGAATATTGTATAATGGAATATGTTAAATAGTTTCACATATAAAAAAATATAATACAAGTAGAAAAAACAAATATAGCGCCTGTTGCATAAAATTAATAAAAATTAAAAAACTAAAATAAAATTATATTATAATATTATAACAGTCTACTTGATTGTCATCGATTTTAAGCACACACTCATCGGCTTTGGTCCCGATGTATACTTGGATACAGCAAACGGTGTTACAATTTTTACTGCAAACATTGCTGTTGTGAGCACCATTATATCATCTTTCGGTACACCAGCATCAACCAATTTCAAATAAAGTAAAGAATTCCTCATTGCAGAAAATCCAACCTGTTATGAACAAATGGAATAAAAAAAAATATAATCATAAGCTCATGTGCCATGTGCAGTATAAACAATTAAACATATTTAAAAAACTTCCTCACTATTGAGCACGAAAACGATCTAATGCTAATTGAGAATTTTTCAAATTTAAATATCACGCATAACACGCGTTTATTGCTAATTTGATTTGTTGTAGTTATTAATTACCTTCATTGTTAGTAATGCTATTAATAATACACGAAGATTAGGTAGTGTTAAAATGTCCCATAGTAGTTTATAACTATTAGTAACGTGAAGCTGTGCATAATTATCTTCTAATCTAGTATCCTTTTCTCTTTTAAATATGCCAATTAAAGTTGATACTAATATGAATACAATGCCACAAATGAATAATAATCCTAAATAAATAAAAAAAAACATATCATAACTAGCGCCTTTGTCAAAATTACATATTATAGTTTTATTTTGTTGTATATAATATATAAGTATATAACAATTGTTTTTCGATACTAAACAAAATATTGAATTTATATTTTTTAAAAAATTTGATTAATAGACTTAATATTAAACATAATATTATACAATTTCCAACCAGTTTTCAGACTTTAATAAATAGGATTTTTACACATTAGGTACTTACTTACTTTCGAGAGTCATAATACCTCCCACTCCGGGTGTAATTCGTAAATGTTTGTTGTAGAAGTCTTCGGATGTAAGCAGAACGGGAACCACGGAACCGAACATAATGCCAATTGCAAAACCTGAAGAGCTGCACACAGACGAATAACCCACATTGGTTCTAATAAAAATAATGATGTTCACTGCAGTGGTTAATAATGTGTTTTTAGAGTTGTATTTAAAATGTCAAAATAAATAATTATTATTTTACTCACTTTTTCAGCATCGTCAGTGCCCAACTGTCGACAACTATGTTCTGAGTTGCAGCCAACAGATTAAGGACGAAGAACACGCACGTTAATGCAACTATGTTAGGTTTACCTGTTTCAGGAATCCAGTCATTGATGTTATTCGCCGCATAAAGTAAAAAAATTCCTGCTCATTTGTGATAGAAAAAAATAATAATTATGTTATATTAATTTATCCAGGATTATGGTACGTAATATTTAAATGAAGAATTGAAAAGATTACCCGTTAAGTATTGAACTGGCAGGAGCCAAGATTTTCGTTTGCCTATCCATTGTACATAATGAACGTCTACTAACGGAGCCCAAAATAGTTTCAGGCTATACGGCCATAGTATGTAACTCAATAATGCCTAAATCACATTATATAGTATAATAAATAAATTATAAATAGGTAGATCATATCAAATTGTTAGTATTTTTCTGCAATTGTGAGACTACACTCTCACGATGACTGCGTCTAATGACATTTTATTGTTGCAAATTATAAATATAACTACATTTGGCAGAAATATACTAATATGTACACTTAAAAATATTATTTAACAATTATTAATGTTGTTGAGTAATTGATAATTGTTTTAAATTCACCAATGGTTTAAATTTAGACCATAAGTATATTATACTATTATATTTATATGAGAAACAATTTTAAAACTATTCCAGCCGGAGTTATAATTTACATTTTCTGAGCTGGTAAAGTACAAATTAAAGTACCTATGATTTTATTGATTTTTCGATACTTCGAATAATTTTCAATATGAATTATTATATTATTATTGTCCCTGAATTGAAATGTTGAGCCTAATTTTGTTGGGCTTGATTGACGAACAAATATACGTTAATGTTTAACTTATACAAAATTTATTTTTTCCTGTCATTAGTTTTCTCGTTAAACAAGATGAAAATGCTGCATTTGCAGTTCTTGTATATTGTGGTATGTGTTATTACTTATTAGTTAGGTGTGTGATATTATTGTGTGTAAAATCACATTATTCTGAATGTTATGACCTTTGGAACATATTAATAATTAATAACTGATTAAATAGCGTATTTATCGATTTATTATTTTAATTAGGCAAACAAATATCATATATTACCTGTTCTCCATAAGTTACTACTTTTTTGCTTTGTAGAATTATTGGTAGAGCTGAAGTTGAAAATCCAAAAGGAATCCCTTGCAGTATGTACAGTAATATCAATAAAAATAAGTTCGATCGGTCTCCCTTTAAATTTGGTTTGGTCGACATTGAGTGGGGTGTCACATCAAGTTCCTCAGATGCATTGTCATTTTTCTGTGAGTTTTTCATGTTTTATCACCGTGAATATAGCTTATAAGTGGAGCAAATGCTCTGTGAATATATTAGTAAACCTAATACTTATAAAATGTATTTTAACTGTGTGAACATTATAATCTGGATTTGAAAAAAAACAAAATAAATTATTAACAAGTTTATCAGAATATTATTTTATCATAATTTCGTGACCTATTGTATGTAACGAATCGTATACAACAAATTAAATTGTTTTGATAGCTTAACATTTATATTCCACGTTATGCTAATTAAGGTTAATACTTAAACATGTAATCGTTAATAATACTTGAAATTTAAGTTTTTTTAGAATTAATTTAGAATTAAAATTGCTATAAACAATATATTGTAGTGTATTTATTACATTATACTACCTTATTGAGAAACAAAATTTTAATTGCTTTATGGTTTTTGTTTGAATACCTTCTGAGTTTTTTAGTTTAAAATTTAAAACATTCTATCAGTTCATGGATGTATATTGATCATATTTTTAGCATTAACTTAAGCTTAATTGACCCGAGGTATATTCGTATTTTGATGGAGGAATGTAAGAAACATAGAACTAATCTACGTATTTCAAGAGTTGACATTTTGATAAATAATTTTTTTCTTAATTCGATGTTTAGTAGTATATATAAATAATATAACAATCATTGTTGGCACAACCCATAGATAAATAAAACGTATGGGTTAAATTAATATAATTGTATTATATTTATATTTTTTTTTTTATTTGGATTAAGAAATAACTACCAAGGTAATTAGCCTGGTACTGTGTGGGAGGAACGGTTGGTTGGGACACGTTTGTATGTGCGGCGAAAACGTGTTGCTAAAAACCCGGGTGGTCACCCATCCGAGTGCTAGCAACGACGGCCGGTACTTACGCTCAGAGCGTTGCTACAGATTGAGCGTACGACCGCGCCTCACCAAGTCACTTTTTATATGTTTCTTAACAATATTATGGTCCTTCAATTTAGTTTTTTTTATCAATTGACATTTCTACATGGAAATATACATCATTTTCGATAAAATTGAATTATACTAAATATCAGAAAATAAAATATAAACTATGTACTTTGCAGTAAACATACATAATATAACAATAATGTTTAATTGTAATAATATTATACATTAAACAGTAGTAAGATATTTGTTAATATACATGAATCACAAATATTTGGTTGTAGGACAGTAATTAATAATTTTAATTTCTAAAATTTAAAATATTTTGAATCTAATAATAATAATAATGATGAAAAAAATAACAGGATTCTGAAGTGTTTTTTATTCACTGGCACAATGTAAATTAAATAACATATTCTTATAAGTCATCTGGGTACAATATAATGTATTATCACATTTAAATCGTAGGTACACTAAAGCTCTTCTTTTTTTTCTCCATCTAGTCGATTTAAGTTCACTTGCCAATTGGAAAGACTCATTGTTTGAAGATTTTTTATGGTTTTTTTGTACCAAAAATACCAAACGAATCCAATTATCATACACAGTGCAACTTCTATATAGTAACCATTTACAATAATGTTGCAATCACCTCCCTTTATTTTACACATCTAAAAGTAAAAGAAATTTTGAATAAGACGAATTCAATACTTGTAATAATTAATGAATATTGTTAAGTTCTATGGCAGCGGTTCCCCGCCGGGGGGGGGAGGGGAATCCCGGAGTGAATTTAGAGTCTACTCGGAGAGGGGGGATATAGTGATGATAGAATTACGAAAATAATTATGTTATTTTACAATGTGTAAAATTGAAAACACAGTATTAGTTTTCAGATTATCGGGTATCGATAACAATTATATATTAGGTATAACGATAGAGTCGATAGAACGAGATATTATTTATCCTTAATGTTAATATTTTTGTTTTTATATTCAATATTTTTTTTTATACTTAATATTATTACTCTGTAAGTTGATTTATAATACATTTTTAAAATGTGAAAATAATAAAAGTAAATAGTTGTATATTGTAAAATATATAGTTATTTTGTATGTTTTATATATACCGCTCACAAAAAAAAATTCCCCTAAACTTTAATTTAAGAGGGTGAATGAGATCTTAGTTAATTTACAAGTTAGGCGTAGAATGAAACAGGTTGGGAACCACTGTTATATGGGATGATCAACAATTAGGCGCTAGGGAGTCTGGATGTAAGGAATCTGAGAAAGATTTTTTTGCTGTACAAGATTTTTAAAATCAGGCACGAGACACGGCAATATTTTTCAAAATATGTTAGGTATAATTTATTTTATAAATATTAATGCATATCCTTTGCCCACTTGAAGAAAAAGGTCTGCGGGTGCTATGGGCTGTGGCGCTGCATCATTATTGAGGTACGACAATTTTAGCTTAATAAAGTAAAATCATACTCTAATCGTTGTCTTCCGTAGATATTTTAGAAATATGTCCAAAGCTCTCAAACACGAGTTAGGGAATGTAAAAAAAAGAAAAAATGCATTCTTACTATGTCCCCCCACCACACTTAGTACTTCAACATAGTTCAGTTAACTAACAATTTGATTATCAGTTCCTCGGACAATCATACTATTATATTTCTTACGTTTTTTAAATCTATCGTAGAACAATTATTTTCATCATCATTTGAACATTTACTGAATGTGAGCACGTCAATCATCCGCAATGCTAAAGTATGTGATACTACCCATCCAAAACTGGCAATCGTCGACAACATCGTCATGTATGTACCGCCAAAACGTGAGTCACTTATCCGAGAGAAAAATCCTAGTGTGAAAAGGTACATGGTGTATGCTAAAATCTGGAATCAGAACAATATAAATATTAATTATATAATCGCTGTTCGATTATCATCTCACTTTTTAAATATATTATGATATTAAATCATTGCATAAACGGAAAACGCTTCTGAGCTGTGAGACATGTCTACCTACATTTCTGAGGATATTTTAAAAAGCACTATCATTTATTTATTTTTCTATTAGTAATAGGGTAGATTGAGCTTATTTTTCCAAACTTACTATTTATATTACATTTTTAATTTTTAATTATTAGTTATTATGATATTAAATACCTATATCATAAATTATTGTTATTAACCTACAAGTCAATAATGACGTATCTCAAGATGATGCGAACTGGCAAGAGGTATAGATAGCATAAAATTAGTTTAAATATTTTTGTATAGGAAATAATATACATAGTGAAAAAATTATTTTGTTTTTATAATATCTAGGTTATATAAGGTTTTAGTTTTTATCGTTATTTTGAAAAGTACTAAGAATTTTCTTCTTTTAATCACAAGTATCATCTAGATCCATTTTTCTACTCAAAGTCACTCTCTATATTTAAAACTAACACATTAAGAAACCAAATATAATATGTCTATTATAAATTTTAAAACAATACACATAAATATTAAACAAATTCATTGATCGATCCACTCGGAATCAAGAAGTATAAGAATATAAGATTTAACAATTATTGTATCTATGTACTATCGGAATGACATGATTTAATTTAATTTAATAAATAGTGCGCATTTTATATTGTTTGCGGAGAAACCCTTGATTTTTAAATTAACATTTTAGTAAGTATATATTATTATTATTTTTTTTAAGTATATATTTTAGTGAAATTTGATTAATTAAAATTTTTAGTTATCAATAATTTTCTGTATTCACAAGTGGTACTGATGTAAACAATTAAATATATGTATAATATTATATTAGTTTAAAAATGTATCAACCAACCTCATGTATTATACTTATAAATACTAAAATCAAATAATAATACGTCGGTACATTTACAACTCCATTATGTTGAATCAAAATTGGTGTGTAGTAAATTAATATAACATAAGCAATGCTCCAAAGTAACCTGAAACATAATTAATCAAAACATCACTTTTTTTCACTTAAATTACGGATTATACAACTAAAAAAAAATTCACACAGAATACAAAGAACGGGTAGGTACTAATAATGTTTTACACATTTTATTGTTGATCATAACTCTAAAAAGTTAATTTGATCGTCCCATACAGTAAACGAGTTGTTTTTTTTGTGGGGGGGGGGCAATTTTATGGAAATAAATTAAGTTTATAAATACGTATGGCTATTGTTTAATTATTTTTCAAACATATTTTGTTTTTTTAATTTTTAATTTTTATACCTGATTGGCATTAAATTCAGGTACGCACTCATCGGTTTTGTACCTGAAGTATATTTTGATACAACGAGAGGTACAATAAATTTGACTATATACATCGATATAGTTATTATCATTATGTCATCTTTAGATATACCAGCATCAATAAGTTTTAACTTTGACACAAAATCAGTTGCCGAAAATCCAATCTAAATAATAATAATAATAATAATAATTTATTGATTAAAGTTGATTGCAGTTATTCAAGATGATTAGTTAAAATTGACACAATATTCACCTTCATTGTTAACAATGCAATTGCCAATACACGAATATTAGGCAGCTTTAGAATTTTCCAAAGAAGCTTATAACTTTTAAAAACGTTAATTTTTACGTGCCCATCTTCTAGTGTATCGTCTTTTTCTCTTTTGAATATACCAATAAATGTTGTTATTAACATAATTATGATGCTCCAAAAAAACAAAAAACCTAATACAAATTATAAAATAAAAGTCTTATGATTTAAAATGCTAAAAAAAAGTTCTAATAATGGACATTCTAAATTACTGATATTCCAATTTAACACCCAACTTGAATGCTTAATTAAATACAATGGCTTTACACATGGCTATACACATGGCGATTGATTTATTGACACACTATACAAACAAAGAGGTATACCGTATACAATACTTAAGAGTAAAATTATTATTAAAAATGTAAATAAGTATTACACTTAAATGGTTATACAACAAATGTATCCAGATACCAGTTTTTGAATACCTTATGAAGGCACAGTGCTGTACATGGTAAATATTGATTATAAACATTGATTATAGAGTATTTTTACCGTTTAATCACGTACCTTTTATAGTGATTAAACCTCCTGTGCTGAGCGTTGTCCGTAAGTATTTATTACAAAAGTCTTCTGATGTAAGTAAAACGGGACAAATAGTGCCAATGAGAACACCCAATGCTACACCCGTCCCGTTGCACGTAGACGAATGACCAACGTTGTTCCTGGGAAAATAAGTTAAAAATCATTAACTGATGTATGTTATCACTTTTCGGTCTTCAGTCATATCTTTGAATTGCGGTCCCAACGTATTCTCAACTTACTTTTTCAGCATTGTCAGTGCCCATCCATCGACTACTATATCTTGTGTTGCGGCCAAGAAGCTAATGACACAAAACGTGATCACCAGTGCTTTTAGATTAGGCATTCCGGACTCGGGCAACCACTCGTCGATGTTCATGGCCGTATAGAGTAAAACCATCCCTGTTCCATGCAAAGGCGATGTAGGTACAGTTAAAATGGTTCAAGAAAAAATATAGTCATAATTAGAACAAGAAGAACAAAAAAAACATAATATTATTATATAATATGTTGGAATGCACAGAGATAGTACGAAATCTATGACAATTAAAATTGCAATGAATTCTCATATTTTTTTCATCAAGCACTTTTCGGAAAATTACTGTTTATAAATTATTTTAAAGTTTGGACCATTGTATATGCTTTTGAGTTTTTGTCGATAACATAAATATTTGAAACTGTACAATTTATATAATTTACATATCAAACGTATTCCACGTCTAAATTGTATTTTATCATACATTCCATACGTGTGTATATTTTTGATGCATATTCATGAGTTAAGCCCGGAAGAATCTTAATATATTTATAACTATCGGCTATCTGTATAAGGACAATTCATAATTAAAACATTTTAGAATTATATCTTTAATGCATAGAGTGTATTGGCCTATCATTTTTATGATTGAGAGACTCACGGGATTCATTAGATAGTGTGAAATTATAATTTAAATTATGTGGACACGTATGCATTATGATAACAAACCAAATAATCAGAAATATAGTTAAAGCTAAAAAAATGGTATATAGTAATATGAAAATGAAATTTATTTAAATCAATTAAATTTTTTTACAGATCCGTTGAAAACTATATGATTTGCTAACTACATTGATAAAAGAAAAAAACAGTAAAAAAGTTTCCTATAAAATGCATTCAAAACAAATTAATTATTAGAACAACTACATATTTAAATTGTTTTAACCATCATCTTTTTATGAGATAAAACATCTTAAGTTGTAAGTAGAAAATAATATATTTATGTACCCATTGAGAATTGAACGAACACGAGCCAAGATTTTCGTCGGCCTATCCATTGTACGTACAGTGAGTCTACTATTGGGGCCCATATAATTTTAACACTATATGGCCACGCAACTAAACTGAAAAAAGCCTAAAAAGTATTGAAAATAGTACATTTAATACTACACTTATAAAGGTAATTGGCAATTTCATTATTTATAAATACATAATATATATTATAACGATGATGATATATAATGAAATACATAAAAATCCGTATAAATAAATAAATCCGTATAGTATCTATTAATGAGTTTTAATTAATCACATCAAATATTCTCAAACTAAAATTTACCTGTTCTTTATAGGTCACAATTTTTTTACTTTGAAAAATGATTGGTAAAGCAATGGCTAAGCCCAAAGGTAATCCTTGTATTGTGTATAATAATATCAATAGAAAGAAGTTCAGCCAATCACCCTTCAAGTTTGGTTTGGCCGGTAAAGACTGAGGTGGAACTTCAAATATTTCTAATTCTTCTTCTTCTTCTTCTTCATTTAGTGAATTTTTCATGTTCACACTATAAACTCTCCGTTTCAGGAATGATATATAAATTGAAAGTTTTTAAACCGTGGTATTGACTAATGACGATATACTAAAAACTAATAAAAAAAGAGTTTTTATTGTTGTTCTTAACTTAAAACAATTAATTGAGAATAGTGCAACCATGTTTTACACAAAAATTATAAACAATATATATACATATATATTTATTGACTGAGTTATGGTTATAATGCTATAGTTTAATTTGGGTGCTAAGTATGAAAACATATACTTCAAAGTTTGATATTCTGAGGAATAAATTGCTGTAGTGGGTTCTATGAACATAATTTGTGTAATACAAATCTGTATAATATACAATATATGATATACCTAAGTTACAATACATTTTTATTAATCTATTCAAAACTTTTTTATTAAAATTAATAATACTCATATAAAGAATACTACTTACAAATTATGATGAATTGGTTGTGATTATGCTTGTCCGTCACTCAAAATAGTATGAATTTTGAATGTTATTACAGGTAGCAAATTGTATTTATTGGGATTGTTATGTGTTGTAAAGATAGCAGTTGTTGCGATGTTAGAGAGTGATAATGATCACACCGATTGATTGATGTATATTTAAAACCAGTTTCTGCAATTAAAATATCAATAGACAGTGATTCTTATAAAATATACAAAATAATATTATTAAACATCCTTTTGTATAATATATAATATATTAAAGTTATTAGTTACTACACTTAGTATGGTTCTTGTAAGTGACTATTATTTTACAGCTTATTAAATTAAATGCATGAAAATACTACGAATTCTAAGTAATAACTAATAAGTAAAAACTTGATATAAATAAATATTTTCATCTGCTAGTAAATAAATAGAAACAACTAACATGTATGACGTATTGAATCAAATATTAGTTCTCAGAGGTACCTACGATAACGCAGGTCAATATATTGCGTTAAACCTCGCAATTAATTTAGGTAATGTGTATAAAATACACAAAATATGGTTTGCATAATATGATCGTTTAAAATTATGTTTGAGCGGTAGTTGTATGTGATATGAGCCTATTGGCCTCTCCGACCAATTCGCATGTACAAATTCCGATGATATAGACGAATGATAAATGCTCGGATAAATTGCATATTAATTAATTATAATATTACAGGTAGGTACCTAATATATTTATTACCGGCCGTCGTGAATTGCGTTATTGGACGATGCCGAGGGCTATTTGTTTGATGTAGGTACTGTGATAATGTACTACGAACCCGGCAGTCACGTCTCCTGCCGAGGACGAATATTTCAATTTACCGGTGGCCTCCGCTGATTCAAACGCGTACAGATATGTAAATGGCTGTCGACAGCACGCACGTGCGCCTAAAACGTTGTGCTGCTGTTGATTATGACGACGGAGTGGATCGATTGCGAAAAATCACGAATTCACAACAACTCAACACGTCGGACGACCAGAGTAGACTAAGGCTCTTAAACTACTGTATCGCGTAGATGCACATGGTATTTCCATTATACGGCGGCCACGATCGTATTACGTGAACAATTGTAGCAGGAGACTACACTTTCGTACAATTACTGATTTACGTACTACAGTGCGCGTATCAAGTAAATCATATGCAGTATGTATGGTATACTGTTTACTAAAACAATGCTTATTATGCGAAAAAAATACAATAGTTTTTGTATAGGTACCTCGATATAAGCGTAAGCACATATATAGACTATAAGCAATGTAAAAATATTATGATTACACTTTAATCACCAGTGGTTAATAACTGTATAAGATGATTTATAAAAATACACGTATTACACTGGTGTGCAATAAAAATTTATTACAGACTACAGTCCACCGTGTTCTCAGTGTTTTCCGTGAGGTATATAATACTTTATCGTCTTTATGGTTTTCGCATACTGTTGTTTTCGTTTGCACTCTAACGTTTTTTGTCTGCCATTAGGTTAGGTCCAGCTCCGACGACTTGCTCGTCCTGACGTGACCTGTACTTTTTTAAAATTATTTTTTCCAAAATGCTACCAAAAGATTTGAATTTAATTAACAGCAACTATTTTTTTTTTAATTGTTTAACATAGAAAGGATATAGTTCAGAACAATGTCGGTACAACACATAATACATTTTTAAATCATCGGTAAACTGTATACCTACTAAACAGGACTGCCTATAATGCATAGTATTGCATAATATTATGAAACATGTTTACATATGTTACGATAAATTAATTATATATGTATACATCAGTAGCCCATAAACACTAACCGTTTAACAAATTATAGCCATTATTTATACAGCGAAAATCACACTTTTCAATTACAGTAATTACTAAGGTACTTTAAATTAGGCAGTAATTTGAGTAATCCTCCGTATTATTGAAATTACATTTCTGACAGTTCAAACGTTAGTGTTAAGACGCATTTCATCAAAGGAAATAATATAAAAAGACAATTATATGGAACTTGATCGACCACCTCAAAGTTGCACAGCAGTTTTGCCCGTCCGAATATGTCATTTGAATAACTCATTTCAATATTGTTGGCGGTTATACAGAGCTTATGAATGAAAATCACGACCACGTGTGGCTAAACCACTTAGTAGGTAACCAGTTTTAAAATTTAATTTATACGCAGTTATAGGGTATATTCGGCAACTACATACGTTACACCAAAACATCAATATTAGATTTTAAATGTTGGAAATGGTTCACATCGGAAATATGTACGTCGATGTCATAATATATCATTTATTTCATATGGGCCATTGAGGTCATTAGGTAATGTAAAATATACACATACAAAAAAAGTAATAAAAAACGTATGGTATTATGTATAAGCTAGTTGTAATTTATTGGTAAAACAAACTGTAGAATATTAAATTACATATTTTCAAGACCATCCAAAATCGTAAAATACAAAAAAAAAGTATAACACAGACGTTTATAAATATCAATTTTACCAGTGTTATTTTTAAGCATAACTTACTGGTCACAGAAAAATGGTATTAATAATCAATAGTATATTCCATTTATAAAAATATGACAAGTATAAAAACTATAAACAAAATATATTCAAAAAAATGAAACATATTTATTTATTTTATAATAGTGAGATGATTATATACATAGTTACAATGTATTCGTACATACAGTTGATTTTTTTATGGTGATTTTTTTAAAAATGGATACAAAATGTCTCAAAAATTGTGAATATTAAAAACATATTATACTTTTTACAATGTAAAAATATACATGATGATACATTCAATAGTTAGGTTACATTATCATTAATCACGAGGGTATAAGGCATGATTCGACTGCTGTCACGGGTCGTTTAATATTTATCATCCAATGAGAAGCGCTCAGAGATTGATACTTCTTGATTATATTTCTAAAACAAAAGTACCAAATAAAGCCAATGATCAAACTTATGGCAACCACTATATTATATCCATCCGCAGATACAACACAACTTCCTTCATTGGTTTTGCATAACTGAAATAAAAATTCACCCGTAATCATGTTAACATTCATATTGTTGAAATATTGTACGAGGAGTATTTTTTAAATTTAGTTATTTCGTAACAAAGTCAATCTAAACATATTGTAGTACAAGCATTACAATAATCTTACTTTTTCTAAATCTGAAGTTGAACAGGTATTCTGGTCATTATTCGAACACTTTCTAAAAGTTAAAAAGGCGACCAGTTTCAAAACCAAGGTATTGGATAGTAAAAATCCCATGTAATAAAATGTATTAAATAACGTCATATAAGTGCCTCCAAAACGAGGATCACTCAATCGGCAAAAAAATGCAAATAAGGTTAAAAACAAGAAGAAATTCAGTACCTGAAAAAAAAAGATTTTATACCTAATATTATTTATTACATTTAAAACTCAATTCAAATGATAAACGTGAAAGAATTCACAGCATTGAATCGCAAAGTGATTGGTTCAAATTTATCTATTTAATAAATTTAATTCTTTTTTCTTTATTATTTAAATAATTGTACTTGAAAACTGATATTACATAATATCACAAATACTAATGCATCAATTAATCCATTCAATGAATATATATATATATATATATAAACAGTGGCGTGTAACATAGGGTCTAAGTGTTGCTAAGGCAACACCTTAAATATGGGTAGGTGGGTATTAATTAAAGAAAAATAGGGCATTTTATAGGTCGGTATAACAGTATAATGAGGGGTAGGTCACCAACATTTATTAGAGCAACACCTATTTTGTTTATGGTACACGCCACTGTATATAAAAGACAGTTACATACATTAACTTACTTCATTTGTTATTAAGACTAATCCCATTATAAAATAATAATATGTTGGCACAGAGACAAGGCCATCTTTTCGTATCATACTCGGTGTGTAATAAATCAGTGCAACATAAGTAGTACACCAAATTAATCTGAAATAAAATTATTTAATTATAGATGTTTATAAATTTATATATTTTTTTATTTATGGCATCAATTGCATGGTTATTAGATGGTTTTTACGGTGAGTAGGGTACTGTTGGTTCGGAATACGTGTGTGTGTGGCAAGGATTTGATACTATTAGAACCGGAATGGTCACCCATCCGGGGACTACACCGACTGATGAACTTAGAACACATTTGTAACTAAAGCGAAATATCACACCACGCCAAGCCACAATTATAAAGTATAAAGAGTGATTCAAATGAAAGATGAAACACTCTTTGCTCAAAAAGTTTAGAAATGTTGGGAAATATTTTTGTTAGATTATATTTTAAAGTCGTTACATGTAAGTGTCATTTCATACAACATTATTGAAAAAAATTATACTATTTACTACTTTTTTAAAAAGAATTTCCATTTTTTGATTGATAACATATATTTTTAATTTCATGTTCTGAAGCAAATTATTATTTTTAATGAGTAGTTATAAAATTAGTGTCAAATTTCTTAACTTTAGATGATCGGAGTGAAGTGACACAAAGATACCCAGCACATTTTTGATCCACTGTTCATCTGAATTTTTATTAACTACTTAATATCTTTTATTGATGCTTTTTAGATTAAAGACAATAATAATTATATAAAACTAAAATGCAACTAAGTAAATAATGTAATTAATTGGTTTACCTGAAGGGTGTTATTTTGAGGAAATAACTCATCGGTTTCGGGCCCGTAATATATTCGGATACAAATATAGGCATTATAAATTTTATTATATAAAGAGCTGAAGTAATTATCATGATGTCATCTTTAGATACACCAGCGTCAATTAGCTTCAAATGTGAGATACTATCTGTTGCAGTGTACGCAATCTAAAACATGAACAAAATATAAGTAGTACAATGTATGGTAAAAAATATAATATTTAAACACGAAAACACTATTTAAATAAATATATTAAATAAAATATTATACATCAGTGTAAAAATGACCTATTTATATTAATTAATTAACTCATTTTATCGCACTAAATTTATATTCACCCTAGTTGTCAGTAAAGCTACTGCCAACACTCTAATGCGAGGTAGTTTCAAAACATCCCATAGTAATTTATAATTCTGAAATACGTTGATATTTACGTATCCATCTTCTAATCTGCTATCTTTTTCTTTTTTGAATATGCCCACTATAGATGTAAGCACCAAAGTCATGGTGCCATAAAAGTATAAAAAACCTATACAAATAAAAAAATATAAAAATGCAGTGTGATTTTATTGTAATTTAAGCACAAACACATTAAGCCGTTTAAAAGCCGTTAAGTATTGTCGATAAAAGAGACTAATTGTTCAATTAGTAAGCCCCAAGTGATTGAATAGAATTAGGATTTAGAACAAAACAATCTTTTTTAAGGAGTATGACACAATGTCAGTACATTTTAATTGCATAATATAATAATTACCGAATAGTTAAGACAAACAAATTATGGGTTCAAAATACTACTGTAAAAATAAAATCTCCTTCTTTTCATAACTGTACTATATTTTTTGATATACAAATAATAACAATACAGTAATAAGGGTGCCGTAAGCGACACTTTTCAGTACTAAAACTTGCCTCACTAGGAAAACTCTCGTGAAATAGTCGGATACCGATCATTTTAATAACTTTATACCTATCGCAATAGTCTCTAATATTGACAACTATATTTTTAATAGCCGTATTTTATAAACATCTAGATTTTTTAGAATTTTGTATTGTATTTTTCTGACGTCATTTAAGCTAATTTAAGTCCATAATGTGACCCGAATAATATTTTTCTCTTTCAAATTATAGCCAATTTTTAGTCAACTATCAGAATTGTCGCTCGTTATCACATGAAACAGAGTATTCTGACAGTATAATTAAAATGTATATTTTCATTTTTAATTCTAAATATAATTGCTGTAAGCCTGTAAAATGAATCATAACAAATAGGTACTTATGGGCGTAGAAACCATTACACTTATACACACTACCAAGCTGCAATGAATTCAGTTAAAGGTTAATAAGTATTAAAATGTACGTTTCAAGAATTGATAGGTCATTTCTGTTACTTTCGTACTTTTCATAGTAATTAGTCCTCCCGTGCCAGGCGTAGCTCGAAAATAAGTAATATTGAATTGCTCTGACACGAGCAGAGTGAAACAAACTGAACCTATAAACATTCCAAACGGTACTCCAACCGAATTGCACGTCGAGGCATAACCCACGTTCTTTCTGTAAACAAAATCAAAATTTAACAATGTCTCTGTGAAAAATAAAATTGTATCTAAGTCATCTGTGCTGCTCACTTTTTCAGCATAGTCAATGCCCAACCATCAACTACAATATCTTGAGTAGCAGACAAAATATTAACGACGAAAACCACTGTTATTAACATTGTTAGGTTTGGTTTTCCTGACTCGGGTAACCAATCATCGATGTTACTGGCCATGTAAAGTATCAGTAGCCCTATCAAACATAAAAAAAAAGAAAAATAAGTTTCTAATAGTGAACCAAGAATTTTATAAAAATACGTATCATATTATTATTTGTCAAAATATAAATAGTTGCAGTTTACTGTAGAAAATCTTAGGAAAACATCAAAAATATTTAAATATCAAGCTAAAAATTATTTACATTTTTATAAAATATTATATGAACAAATTTAATACACTTACCCATCAGCAATTGAAGCGGTAATAACCAACATTTACGCCTACCTATGCATTTCACATAGAGTGCATCTACTACTGGTGCCCATAAAAGTTTTATACTATAAGGCCACAATGAAATACTGAATGCAGCCTAAAATAAAACAAATCCTTTTCAATTATAATATTGTACAGATATAGATAAAAGTTATAAATATTATGTTAGCACGTTGGATAAAATAAACCCAGAAAGTCACTCTGCTGTATGTCTGTGTAGTATGTTTCAAGTGTATATCGTTATTGAGTAGGTCAGTGTAATCGATGTGTTGAATTTTAACTACAAAATAATTAGTATATTATTATGATTTTGAAGATAACGATTATTTTGACATTTTTAAAGTAAAGATTAAATATCGATTAAATTTTCAACTAAAAATCACGCTCGGTATTGAAATTAAAAGAATTTTTTTTAACTTTTATATGGGTTTTCAAACAGCTCAAACAAAAACAAACACAGTATCATTAAACATCAATGAGTTTTATTTATTAAAATAGTTATGAATAATAAGTTATAGTGATTTATGAATTGGTTGACACAGTACAACTGATAAATAAGGATACTTTTGAAAGATTGTTAATTTTTAAAAATGTTAAATGTAAGTTTAAACCAGTTTCTGTGGGTTATTTTTAATAGATTATATTTACTTCTAAAATGTTTACACATTTTTTAATGTATTCTATTAAATAAGTTTTATGCACCATGAGAATTACTGCTTGACAACTTAATATATTCATATTTCTAAGCAGTATTATATAATAAATCAGCACGTTAGTATATCATAATGTAGATTATAAGTATCAAATAATTTAAGACATTCTAATTTCAATTGCATAAAAAATTACTAACGATCACTGCGCTATCCGTCTTAAAAAATAAATCTCTGAAACACGATATTGAACTACAAAAAACTTAAAATATCGGTCTTACAATCACATTTTATTTCCCCGACCAACCAAGAGGATTAAGTATTTTTTTTTTAAATGACCGATGGGTGGCCGCCGGCACTCACTTGGCATCTATATCCAACACGTTAAGAACTTAAGAGTACACCATGACTAAGTTTGGTATATATAGTTATATACATAGTTGGTTGATAAACAAAGAATTTTAGAACTGATCTCTTGTGATGTGAAATAAATTGAACGATAAACACACCTTTTTTTCACGGATTTAATCTGCCTATAGTTATGGTAATTTATTTCTTTATAAATGTAATATTTAGATTTTTGATAAATAAAATTATACTCTTTTGAGTTTTGTTTTCTTCGAATTTTACTGGCGCAATAAGCATTCTGACAGCTGAGCAAGTTAACGAATTTAACTCATTAAGTTAAGTTTAGTTCAAAGTTAACTAATTTATATTTATAGCTTTTTTCAGTTAAAAATAAATTTAATTTTCCAATCGATAAGAAAAATGCATTCTTGCGAAATAGATGAGTTATACACCCATGTAGAAGGCATGTGAGTATTTACTGTTTACGGGGAACAGTATTGACTCAAGATCATCTAATTAACTTTTCTTTCACCCATAAAGGAAAATAAATCTAGAATAAAACGACTAATTATTTTAAGTTTTATAATAAGTTACTTATATTGGTATTTGTACAAATACTACTAATAGATACAAGTGATATAAAATCTATTATTTTACTTCAATATTTGGAATATTTTAGATCTATATTCATAGACATTAAACGATTAAACACAATACACGTATATTATGATACATATGGCATAAATACGTTTATGTATAGCTATATAATATCAAATATACCCATTGATTGATTTTTTTAATTAATTACTTAAGACAAATTTTCTTTAAAAAGTCATACGAAAGTCAAGTTGCTGCACTAAACGGTTTTTAGTTTTCAAATTACCACAAGGCGGCATACTCTCCCCCTTCCTATTTAATATTTATGTGGCTGATCAACCTTCCATGCAACAAACCATAGTAGCCGATTACGCCGACGATAAAGTTATTTTATCCATAAACAAATATCCCTTAGCTGCCTCATTAAATTTGCAATTGCATCTTAATCTCTTATCTGAGTGGTATGCAAAATGGCGAGTTAAAATTAACCAAAATAAATCTCAGCACACAACGTTCACACTCAAACAAGGAACATGCCCAAACGTTACCCTTAACAACGTACCAATTCCCACTTCTGACACAGCCAAATACTTAGGATTAATCCTTGATAAAAGATTGACATGGAAGAAACACCTTCAAACCAAAAGAATAACCTTAAATAATCGTTTGCTTATGCTTAGACCTCTTTTAACTAAAAATAAGTACTCCACTCTAAATACCAAACTTACAATCTACAAAGCGCTTCTTAATACAATCTGGACGTATGGACTACAACTATGGGGTTCAGCAAAAATATCTAACACTACCAGAATTCAAACGTTCCAAAATATATCACTTCGACGATTATCCAATGCTCCGCCCTAAATTTCTAACTATACTCTGCATAACGATCTCCATATGAGAACAATAGTTGAGGAAGCACGCATTTTTTACACTCGTTTCCACAAACGACTCCATTCACACCCTAACCCTCTCATAAACGATCTTTCTATCCTTACATTACCTGGAAATCCTAACCGCAGACTGAAAAGGAAGTGGTGTCGCGACCTATTACAAAACTTTAATGTCTAACGTCTCCCCCCCCCCCCAAAAAAAAAAAAATATATAAATTATGTAATTATAGTAAAAATTAATTAAAATAATTAATGAATTAGTCAAGAGTCACTAATGGGTGGCTGCTTAAATCACGGCTGTCACGTATCATGTACTCATATCATATAAGCTTATTGTGCATATTGTACAGATTGTTTATTTCAAATAAAAAATAAAAAAATAAAAAAGTTTTCAAATTATATATACTATCAATTAAACTATTTGTTTATGAACTGCAAAAAAATGTATTTTGCTTATTCCTATTACACAGAAATTAGTTAATAGGTACAATGAGGATTTTTTTGGTTGGAATTATCATTGATCATATTATAACATAAAAGTTAATATTATTACTTGTTTGTCCTGCTTTGAAGGTTAATTCTAGATTTATTTAATCCTAATTAATTCTTCTAAACTCTTGACATTCCTTTAAACCCCCCTCTATCTTTAATACGAATTCTGAATCTGCCATTATAGCTATAATCTAATTTATACTATGCAGCATATTGTATTATATTATACATACTATTTGTTTTAATTATATCTTGTACATTATAATTTATGAGTATCTTAGTTAAACTAGTAGATATTTAATAAACAAAAAAAGAAAATTCAAATTATAAAAGAATATTTACGACATTTGTATTAACAATAATAAATGACATACATTGTAATTTATCAAAAAATAAATACAAATAACATTTTTTTTTTGTAAAATTGAAGGAAATTAGGTAATGTTAAAATAAATATATAAATATTTTCGCACTCAGCAATATTGCGAAAAATAATATTTCTTGAACTATTATATATAAGTGAATGGCTTTCATAAACATTTAACAAAATTTTAATATTTCTGTATAAAATATTACTTGAAGTGAATGAGACATATTTGTTACACGTGTAACTTATCAAATTTAATTATTTCCAAAAAAGTAACGAAATAAGTGTTTAAGTTAGTTAATATTTAGTCAGATTTTAATTTTGAACTCGTTAATATCCACTTTGCTCTCTTATATGTCTACCATTATTTCTAAGATAATTAATGATTGATCTGTGTGAACTCGTTTTGATATTACGCTAAAGGCACAGTAAACTAAGTGACACGTAGATAACAGAACCAATTATTGTGGCGTTACTATCATCCATATACTCATAGTGAACGTTTTAATTAGTATTTCTAATTTATTGTACTCTAAAACTTATATTTATACAAATTCAAATATAATTCCAACTTACTTGATCTTCGTAAGTCACCATCTTTTTACTCTGTAAAATGATTGGAAGAGCACCAGACAAGCCTATAGGGAAACCTTGTATTATGTAAAGTATTATTAACAGGTAAAAATTTAACCAATCTCCAGCCAGATTTGGTTTTTCTGATGTGGATTTGCGTGTTCCCTCGCATCCTTCTAGATCGACTCGATTTCTAATTGATCTTGTCATAACTTGATACCATACAACTTGATGGTTTTCAATAATACAAACAGCATAAATTCGCTAATAAACTTTGAGGCTCTAAACAACAAAATAACATCACTATTAACTTTTTTTGAATTAATCTAATTTATATATAAAATAAATAATTTAAAACTATAATTTGTATTAGCGGGTAAAATCAACGTCCTTTATAATGTCACTGATATTATGATGGTCAAATACATTTAATATAAATACGTAATGCATAAAATTATTTTTTTATTGAGTCCAAAACATAACCTTTTGATGTTAATTGACCTATTACAAATGTAATCAAGTATTAGCTTTGTCACATAACATATATTTTTTTCATTCCTACGTAATATACATTTCAACGTAGGATGTATTTATTATAATTGTGTATGTATAATCTATAAAACCATTTTATAAACAATTCAAAACTCCTTACATATCAATAATGATGCATTCGTTTCATATAATAGGTCAATAAAAATGTAAATATTAAGTCGTAAGCACCCGAAAAGTGAATTTAAAACAATTGATAAATATAATATAAAACCGTGAATGTGAATCAAAAAATCGATGGATGCATAATTTAAAATACACTTTTATTATGAAATATTTACACTTCCACAATAGTAAAATGACGCCTTATGCAAAAATGCAACATAGCAAATTTGCGTTCAGCAGTTTAAAAAATTGTTCTTAATAGCTTTAATATTAAAGTGAATTTAAAGATACGAGCATTATCTGTGTTTTCTTATCGTTATTTAAGATAATTTAATTTTTAAATATTTTTAAATTTTAATATGTTTCGTTTTCACAATTTGCTCGAAAATATAAATATACTAAAAACCAAACGAGAGAATACATACAAAATAATATATCTACTATATATAGAATTTTTTTTTCTTACCTTTAAAATTGATAATAGATCAATTCACTCTAATACAAAAAACTATAACTACACAAAATTGGAACTGCTGAACGAACATTTACTATGTTGTACTTTTCAAATAGAGAGCCAACACATGATAGTGTGTGGAGTCCTCTTAAAGTCTTAACTAAGTAAATTACTAAAAAAAAAATGCTAAGAATAATCACTTACAGTTTGTTATTTTTTCAAAACATCTGCAACTAACTATTATATAACGTATAAGATTAAAATCAAAAGTTCAAAATATTCACACAAACATTAATAATATTGTCCCACGTTATAAATTTATAATATTGTTCAAAACCCTTGCAAAAGATAGATGCAGGAATACAGAAGTTAGGAAGTGCTTCCAGTCATAATCGGCTTTATGATTATAGATGCACATTTATAAATTTACCGAGTGCACATTTTTTCCCCACTAACGATGCAACAGCGACGGACTATGACAATCGTCTAATATGGTTCTGAGCTAGAATGTGCCTACACCAGAAATATTTTATTTAACTAAAAGTCTAAACCAGTTACAGAAACAAGTTGTAAGATATGACCTTCGCGTTGTGAAGATAACCTGAATCAGTATAGGGTGAAATTATTAATTTACGATTAAAACAATACTTATACACATCTTGTAAACGACTTGAGATAAATTATTCAGTACCAGCAAAGTGCCAATTAATTGAAATGTTTTATGTAAATTGGAATTTGAAAAATATCTACGTTTAATACGTTTGATACGTCGATTTGATGTTTTCGCCTGGGACTTAAAATGTGTAAACCCAAAATGAAAAAAAAATTATACCGTTCTACTAAGAATTTATAGTGGTTTTGGCATAGATAATTGTATCCGTAGTAATGATACTCTGATAGGTACCTCATGCATGAATAGATTTGTATGATTATTAGTCACATAAATAATACATTATAGCTCATGAAATTTTATTTTTTAACAATTTTGATAACTACACATGATCTATTTCAAAAACATAAAAATGTCAATTATTCATAATCATAATTCATTGATATTTTACATTACAACAAAGTTAGTTGAATATTCAAAAAGTAATTAGTACAATAATGAGAATGAGATCGGCAGTTTCAGATTCAAAATATTTAACTCATATCTAAGTCTAATCCACGTTCTGCAAAACCTATATAGCATTTATATACCATATTACCATTTATGTTCCCATTTAAAAAATGAAAATAACAATTTTCAATAAGTGATTATTGTTGTCCGTGTGTAGGAGATTTTGCTATAAAAGTATGATTTAAAATACGGTTTATTACTAAACAAAATAATACAAAAGAAAATAGGCCGTTTACGTCCGTACAGCTACCTAGTAGAACAAACTACGTAGGTAATTAATACGAGTGGCCGGCGTTCGACGACGGTGCTGTGTGTCCCCGAGATTTCATGACGCTAACAACTTAAAATAGAAATAATTAGTAATTTATCATAAATCATAATACTTATATGCCTATTTTATATAATAATAGTTTAAAAATTAATTAAATAAATGGTTGTTCAATTATTAGTCATTTTTAAATTCGAATATTTTCAACTTTTTCTGTAATTAGATGAATCTTTATTTTAATTGTATTTAATTATTAAATGCGTATAATAAAATGATTGAGGTTCAGGTTATTCTAATTCCCCAGTGGTTTATTGGTCAGTGCGCAAATTAATACACTTCTATGTTTCATCAGTGAAACTTTGAGTTTTTATTTGGTAAGCTGAATATTAAGTACAAAAAATAAGCAAATGAATATCGCTTTGCTATGTAACTTACAGTATTATAGCCATTTATGAGTGTCGAGTGAGTCACTGTAATTAAATTTGAACACAATCTTATAAAATCATAAGATACGAACAATTATTCTGAGCGAACACAGTGTTAATAAATGTAATGCCTGTATTAGTAAATATATTTTATGATATTATTGCTGTTAATTTATAATTTATTTTTACTATTAATAATATGAAAGATTGAATTAATTTTTGCCAAAAACATTGCATTTGAAAATGCCCAAGTGTGAATAAAATATAAAAATAAACTTAAAAAATTTAAAATACCTACTCACGAATAATATTTTTAAATTACAACAAATTTACTAAAATTGTTATTTTTTTAAATATCCAATTCGTTAAAATTTAAACTTAAAATTTCTGTAAAAAACTGTATGGATATTTTTTGATTTTTTGGTTACAGTATGTACTACTTATGAGAAACCTTGTTGTAAATATTCAATCCTTAAATATAATATTGAATAATTTATATATTTTTCACTATACAATTATTTTAAAATGTTCAGGTCTCTGATGAATTTTGTCAAAATTAACATTAAATGCTTTAAAAAAAAAATCTTGGATAATAAACTTAGTATTTTTAAACTGCTATAATAATAAAAACTTATGTGGAACCGTGCATTCAATTTTCAAGCTTTACTGTATACCAGTGGCAATTAATCTCAGCTAACCTTTCGAGAATTTTCATATTTGCTTAAGTTTTAACGTTTTAAGTATTAATTAATATATTAATATAACTGTACATCACTGGCGATTGATCTCAGTTAACTTTTCAAAGATTTTTATATTTGTTTAAGTTTGAAGAATTAATTAATGTATTAATATTATTCAAAATATTTGTAATAAAAACAAAAAGTATTATAAATAAATAATTAGTAATTATAAAATATAACTTAATTAAAAATCTGTAATTTTACAGTGATTATTATCGAGTGATAATAAAAGGTACATTAAATATGTCAATGACTGTAATGGGATAAAAAAAATACATATTTACTTCAAAATCCGTAAATAAATGTCAAGACTCACGATCCACCATGCTATACCTATTATGGTAATTGATAATATTGAGCATTTATTCAAATGTCGAGTTTTAATTCCCAACACTACAAATTATATCGCCATGACGTTACTTATCTAAAAATTACCTTTTTAAGACAGTTTGGAATATTGGAAGATTATAGACAGTTTCTTCAATTATATTCATTCAACACTTTGATAAAATGTATAGGTTTAATTTTAATACACTATGTTCAAAGATTAATAGAAGTACTTATTGTGAATATGCTCAGATTCTACAACTCAACAGTCAACACATTCACGACTGTCTGGGTCCCTATGAAATGACATAATGTTAGTGATAACATCAAGGAGAGACCTAGTTTATCTATTAAATGACCATTACATAGTGCTTTAATATTCCAATATCAATTTTTAGAATAATTAATTTTAGCAAACAATGAGTAATTATTTAATTAAATATTGGTCAAATAATCACGCACACGAAATACCGTTTAAAATTTTTCCCAATGTTTATAATAGCATTTTCTACACACCACAAAATTTTAAGATAATATATTATGAACATATTATGTTGATTCTTTTTGAGCTATTGATGAGCATAAGAAAATTTCAAATTTTAATTAGCTTTTATTTAAATATTGTCGATAAAAATATTTAGCTCAGTTCGAAAATTTGAAAACTACAAATTCAAGGTACATCATAAGTTCCTGTTAGTGGAAATTAAAAAAAGTTGTCAATTGACATTTTTTTTATGAGCTTTTGAAGTTCAAATTTTTTACAATAGGTATTGAATATTCACCCGATTTCTCATAAAACGATTTTCTTATTTTGTTGTAATTCAAACACCAATATTAGTAAATACATGACACTTCTATTTCCAAATGTACAAAAATGTATTTCTTAAATAATTGTCACCATTTTATTAAATTATAATTTTATACAAATTTCAAAATGTTTATACTTAATAGTTGCGTAGTAATATTACAGCCAAAGAACGGCTTCAAGCTAAAACCGGTCTCTATGATTATATAGTAATAAATATTCATATTCAAGTAATAAGGCACACTAGAACTTAGCACTTCAAGACAGAAGATAGAATGATAAATCACAGCATGATTTTAATTTTGCTCAATAGACCTGGCTCGAGGCACAATTTTTCTTGTCTATAGCCAATAATCTAACTAGCACGTAAAATAGAAAAATGTGGATGTCCCTCTGGCCTCTGTTGTACATTAGGTATCTAGAAGGTCGCTGTATGGATGGTATTAAATTTGTATTTAATGATATATCATAAAAATAAGTTATTATTGAAACGGAAGCGAGTTAGTTGAATCAATATTATTCTTAAATTATTATCAGTGATACAGGATACTGGAAAAATATTAAATATACTTATGTAAAATTGGGCTGTTTTAGAATAGAATTACAACAAAATGACAAAAATCGTTATTCTTTGTGTTAACATGTCTGTAAAAAATAACTTTATTTATATATTTTTTAGATTTTTAGTTACGGAAAAAACTGTTTAAGTGAACCTTGTTTTTAAATTTTGAAAAATTTTTTAGCTACAAAAATTAAACATTTTTAACATTTTTAACTACAAAATCATTTTCAATTTTCAATTTGATAAATGTTATCAACATTTTAACTTTAAATGCTTGTAAAAAAATGGCGCCTATGTATTTTTAATATTTTTCAACTGCTATTGTAAGAATATAACAAGAATCTTGTATTAAATGTTCACGTTTTCTGAAACAACCAACAAACAAAATTGTATTTACATCGATATAAAAAAAACCAAAAAATATTTGTCCGTTAACAGCTTAAAACAAGTCAAAATATTTTGAAAATTGTATCAAGTATATGAATTTGTGAAATAAACATATTTGCGTACATTTCAAGCGTCTACAATTATTCGTTTTTGAATTACAACAAAATAAGGTTAAGGTAATCAGTACATAAGAATTCGAGTAAATATTCAATGTTGCAAAAATGTCAACTTCAAACGCTCATAAAATTTAATTTGACTCTCTGGTAAAATTTGTTTGTTTTACAAAGGTAAATAAAATTATAAGGAATTTTGTATTACATTTGTAAATCTTAGAAATAAAAAAAAACATTTTTATGTATTTCCAACTCTAAATAATTTAATAATTTTTGTGATTTTTACGAATTTTGTCTAAATTCTAAATTTAAACGCTCGTAAAAAATTGTTGTAGATTACGCTCAACATTTTTTTTTAATTTCCACTAACAAAAACTTACGAGGAACCTTGTATTACATTTTTAAGTTTTTTGATCGAGTGAACAATTTTTTATCGACAGTAGTTTAAAAGAACAAATAATAATCGAAAATTTCATATGCCTATAAATAGTTCAACAAGAGTCAAAATATTTTTAAAATTGTATGGTGTATAGAAAATACAAACACATTCAGGGAAAATTGTATGTATCTATGGTCATTATTTTTAGAGTAACACTAACCTAACCTAACACTAAAAAGCATAATCGACTTTTTGAAAACTGGTTTTGCTTAAAAATTCCGGTTTATCCTTAATTTTTTGTCATTTTTCATGTCGCTTTTGAAAAATATTGGACATTTTAGAGTTTGACCTCCCGTAAGCACCAACTAGATTCACTTTCCTACCATAAAAGTTGCTGTTGAAGAAAATCGAAGCACTTTTACTGCTCCAAATCGTGATAACAGACACAAAAATAAAAAAACCACACATCATTGTAAAATCAATACAATCATCGCTCTGCTAAGAATCTAGGTAAACAGGTAGTTAATAATATTAACAACCTCCAACAATAGTGAAAAAATCAAATTTTGTTCATATTTTAAAATGAAAACTTTTCGTCAAACCCATGGGTTGGCAACCCGAGGCCCTCATAACAATTTTATGTAGCCAGGAGGGAGTAAAATTTCTAACTTCTATAAAATAGACATTATGCATAAAAACCACGAACTAAGATAGAATGGACTAGAGAGGGTGGATTGAAATGTTATTTGTTTGTAAATACCTTGTTAAAATGAATATACCTAACAGTTATGCCCAAGAAAAATTTATATTTATATTTGGTACTTTTAATCAAAAAGGTTGCAGACCCCTGGCCAAGCCTATTATTAATTTAGATTATTTTTTAACAGTTCAAAACATTGTTAAGGCCATTATATTTCAACTGGAGCAAAACAGGAACTATAGATAGATCCACTATAACAGATATTTAGTCGACCAATACAGATATATATGCTGGGTGATATTAAAATTATGTATATTTAAATTCACAATTGTTGACCTTTTGGTACTTAATTTTACTACATTCTACAATCTATTACTCTTTTGACTAGTTTTTCTAGTTAGTTTAATTTTATTGTTTTTCTATTCAATACTTTTCTTTTTGTTAAACATTTCTTGTTCTGTGATACATAATTTGGCCAAAATAACAACTTGAGTATTTACATACTTATTTTGACTACTTTATTACATAAAAACCCATGCTTTGTTAATGACTAGTAAGTAATTTATAATATTGCAATATACAAATTAATACTTTTTATTAATTTTTACAAGTTATTTTCTTATGAAATCTTGAGCTGCAAAGGGTATATTTGTTTTAATAATATCAATTACTTATCAGCACAATATGGTATAATTAATAGTAAAATAATAAATAATACATAATAAAATAAATAATTATAAGTATTGTGGCTTACAAGTTACAATGTGTATTCTATTATTTTAAAATAATTTTGAAATAAAAGTTTCTAAAGAGCCTAAGAAATTACCAGCTGTTTGCGGGGAAAAAAATAATTCGGATTTTCAAGAAAAGCGTAATTTTTCGGATAGATTACTGCATAAATTGATATTTATAGACCAGAAAATTTAAAAAATTTTATTTTAAAGATACCTTCATGATCTTCAATAAAAATATCAGTTTTAAGTAACTACATCGTTTTTAATTATTACAGGGAACAATTATTCCAAGTTGAAATGAAAGAGAAATTAATATTACTCTAACACATAACGGTATGTTAAAAAAAAACCCAAGCACATAATTATATTTTAGAACTATTTGCCAAACACAAACGTGAAAATTTAAAACACCATTACGATGATATTACGATATAATAATATAGGTTTTTTTTTTTAGGAATGTTTGCATTATTGTTCAATGCATTAACACTGACTAGTCCAGCACGTTGTTATTCCATTTCGATGAATAAAAAAATTTCTCAGGATAACATGTCTCAATAAATTATTCGAAAGGAACCAACCCGTGTTTATGCACGTCATTCGAAGCAAAGCATTATTATTATTATTATAAAATATTTGAAACACCTATAATAAGGTATAATTATTGGTCTTTATTCTTTAAATGACTCTCAAATTAACTCGGATAATTATATAGCGTTTAATCAATATTTTTAAATGAAAGATACTTAAGAAAGGCATGCGTATTTGTTATATTATAAATATTAAAAACCTTAAATTAAGTGTTAAGAAGACATACTACTCGTATAATACCCAAAGCTATATTATTGTATTTAATATTTTGAAAACTTTAAGAACTAATACAACGTAAGACTAAATCATGTTTTTTTATAACTTTAAATTTAATTTTAAATCAATAAAGTTTAACGAGCATAATATTTGAATAAAATAGTTTTTAGAATTTCGTTTGAGTTATTTTATATATAATTTAGTATTTGCCTAAGTGTACCTACTTACTAACCTAGTATCTAAAATCTAAAATCTGACAATAATAAACAACAATAATATCGGGTTAATTTCCCAAAAAATGAATATTGTTATTGCTTATGACTTATCGCATGACTATTTTGTATAAATTGAGTATAGGTTGAGCACCTCTCTGGGTTGAACCTACCGTGTCCAACTATGAATCTTATCATCTAGAGAATCTCTTAAACACACAAAAATGTTCATCAAAATCGGTCCAGTCATTTAGACGGGCATAAAGGGCAGACAGACAGACATTCATTTTTGTATATATAGATAATATTATTTGTAATGTGTTCATAGACTTGTAATTATAATTATAATAATAAAACTATATGAAATGCCTCTTATTATATTAAGATATAATAGTAGTACTTTATCTTTACTTTATCAAATGTGTTCAGGTGTTTCATTATTTACAATTTCACATTTTAATTATAATAAGCGTATTGCTTAATGTAATGATTATATCGATAGTGAAGATATAATGCATTGTTCATAAATGTCTTCGATATTCAATGGTTTAGCATAAACATTCTAATGAAAAATGAAAAATGATTAATAATATCTCAAGATATTTTTGAATTATGCAGTACTAAGCTAATCACCGAATTATGGTTGTTGTAATGTAGTGTCCGACCTCAAATACACTACAACTTCCTCCATTTGTAATTCAGGTACCTAAAAAATAGTTAAAAATAAGTAAAGATTATTTTAGTTATAAGCAGAATAAAAATCTATTACCTATGTTACACCACATCAGCCAAATCGTCAACTTACACTTGTCAAATTTAAAGTAGAACATCTGAACATAGGTTCTTTGTATCATTTGAACATTTACAAAAGGTAGCAATGTCAACCTATTTCACAACCAAAGTATGTGGTACAAACCGTCCTAAAAAGTATAAGGTATTAAATAATGGCATGTATGTGCCACCAAAACGAGGGCCAAAACATCATGAAAAAACTCGGAGCGTCTATAATCAAAAATAATTTATTTGACTTATGCAATGTGTCCCTTCATTAGACATTTTCTGTTCCATATTATTGGTACTTTTTTATGTACACGATAAGAATATAGTTTCTTGTTTCTATTAACTCATCAGTCAAAAAAATATAAGTTTATCAGTTTATCACAAAACAATATAAAAATATTTTAATATTACGCTAAAACAAACTTAAACTTAATTGGTTCATTATTATTTTATTAGATAAGTATACATCAATAATATACCATTTATGAAGTATACATATCTCAGCGCTAAATAATAATATACTAGCACACTTTAACAATGTCATTATCTAAATATATTATTTACTAGAGAACTAGACGTAACATTTATCAATGTTATATACCAAAACATACCGCAGAGTAGGTAATCTGAAATTTGAAACATAACTATCATAAATCGATATGTGGTATAAACAATAAACTTTAAGTGTATAATCATTTAACTATCTGGGAAAATCTCAAGTTTCAAAGTTCGATATAAATTTAATGAAACTTCGACGAAATTTATTTTATTTTATTGGTGTAACTCAAAAGTAAATAACCTTGCATACTTTCAACTATCACCGAAGGCTTATTATATTATGCTGCATTTTCTCTACATGACAAAATGTTCAAAATACTTTTGTTCTTATTATTACATTATTCATAAAACCATAATCATAAGAGTTTCTAGATTTTTTTTAGTTTTTCATTACAATTATTGTTGATAAATAATTTTTACTCTGTCAAAAACGTACAAATTTAACACAAGGTTTCTCATAAGATAATATTAGTGTAATTAAAAAAAAGTTGGAAATAAATTCACAATAATTTTTTATGGGTGTCTGAAGTTACGTTATAAATGTTTACGACATTGAATATACTATATACACCAGTAAATTTACTATTTTCTTATTTATGCAAAATTTAAATTAATACGTTTTGTACACATATACATACCAATGAATAAGTTATAAAGGTATTAGCTAATAAAAATCTTCTAATCCATTGAACATATATTGTGTTACTAACGGAGCCGATAATATGTTCATAAATAAAATTAAATCATTTTAAAAATAAAGGCAAAATGTAATACCTGCTGAATTAATAGTTTAAAAATAACGGTTTGTGCTATAAATTGAATCAAAAATATGTAAGCACTTATAATTGAATTCCCAAAAGAATTATTCGTATTTTAAGTAGGTAGGTAATTAATTTAAGGTTTTTACGTTGTATGGAAAAAATAACGGAAAAATATATGGAATATTAGAATATGTTCGTTGTTAATAAATAATTCAATAGAACCCATACAATATGCATGGTGTTTCTGAAATGGATGAAGTCACTAGTATATGTGTAGGTAGTCACTGTGATGGCCAATGTAGGTTTTTTTGAAATTTTTTTCTATATTCAAAGTCTGGGTCCATTTAAATTATCTTTAAAACATTATTTTAAATGTAAATATAATCACTCTAGTTGTATTCTTTGCGAAATGATTATACAAATCGAAGGTTCACATCGTTTTTGCGCTTGTCGAGCGTTTTTCATGCTCGAAGCGCCGACTAAAAAAAAAATAGTCTGACACATCGATGTGTATGAGAACACTACAAAATAAACAGTGGTAATAGTTATTTGTTGTCATTTACAATACTTGATTAATCAGTGATGTATCCAGGGAAAGAGCTGAGGGTGCTACAAGCCCCCCTTCCAAGAAATTTCAGGAAATCTTAAATTCTAAAAATGAATATAAAATACATATACACCATACGACATACGTTGTTCCCATAACCAAACTATATCACAAAGGCATAAAACGTAATATACAATGTTAGGCCTATCGGTATCGAAGTTATTATATTCACATTGTCATCATAGTTATTCACAAATAACATTGACATAATTAAAATCAATAATTATGCCATCACGGTTGTTCGTCGTTATTTGTTGTATTACGTATAATGTATTACATTTTTCGAACTTTTTATTTATTATAAATTATGTCTTTTGTTAACATATTTTTATTCGTTTTTGGCATACGGTTTTAAAAATGAATGATAAAAAACCGACACAAGTCAACTTGTAAGTCTTGTATAACTCCTCCTACAAAAAATCTAAATCGAACTCAAAGAATTCAAATTATCTCATTCACATTATATTTATAATAACACACACATTTTTAGGAATTTATATAAACAATCGTTAAACAAATTTTCAAATTTAAGTGATAAGTAGATTAAATTGGCCTTTAAAGGATTGAGACAAAAACTGTTCTTCATAATCCAGTAAAAATTGTGTTATAATTTATAAGTATTAAAAACAAAAATGATACTTCATGCATTTAACTTATTTAGATGAGCTTTAAATTGCATGTTATATTAAGTTATTAAATATTCTATAAGACTTAAATATTTGAATACATCTAAATACATTAAACTACTTAAGTAGGTACCTACTTATAAGTACAGAATATACTTATTTAAAATTTAAAAAATTTAAATGTTGTCTTGTTCTGGTAACTTGTAGGTTCTATTAGACCTAAGACATAAAGTTAAATTGATTCGATCATTTAAAACACTGTTAACCCCATTTTTGTTATTATTTCATAATTTTTATTAGTCAGCAATGTAAAACACTGTTTTAATTAGTCATGTATATTAAATTTCAACAAATAACTATCATAACTGTTTATCTTGTAGTGTCTTCATACAAACCGATGTGTCACACTACTTTTTTTTAGTCTGTGATTCGAGCTAATCCCTAACAACGATTTTTACATTTAAGATAATGTACTACAAATAATTTGAATAAACCCTGATTTTCAAAAAAATCTTCATTGGGCCATCACTGTGGGTACGCTATACTAATGAACCTCATCCATTTCAGAAACCCCCGATAACAACTCAATTTCAAAATAAGAAAAGTTACTCGTGGTGGGTTGTTACAATAAATTATGACCCATGTTTGTGATAAACTAAATAATTTCATATCATAGGTACTAAATTATTTATTTTTGAAATTTAAATTCATCCAATTAAACTTTATTAAATTATTATTTATTATCATACATATTATTACTCTTGAAAATGTTAACCATCTTACATGGAAAAAACCATAAATGTTAGACTAGAGTCGGTAGACTTTCAAGCCTTACTTTTTGTAAATAAATGTAAATAAATTATTACAAACTTTTTGTAATAATTATAGCGTCTAATGCACTTACACATCTGCACTTGAGGAGTGGAGGGGAGGAGGTTATTATAACTAATAATACATTTAAATGAACAGTTATGGTGGTAATACTTACCGAAAAAACAAGTAAAGGGATTTTTCGAAAAATGGGAGGGGGTATTATCCCTTATATCGCCATTTGTGCACTCCACTGAGTATCAATAGGTAAAAATTTATCTGATCTCCGTTCAGATTTCGTTTTCTGATGCAGATTTGTATGGCATTGCATGAATCGTGGTCAATGCCCTCTAATCGTAATTAGTTTTGGTTAATTTTTCCATAATTATTACTGTAATTTCAAATTTTGACCATTAACAATAGATTTGCCATGTAAATTTATCAAAAGCTTTATCTAAGGTTTAAAGAATCCATTAAACGTATAGAAACATCTTACACAGTCATCGAGCATGTTAATTAGTATATCACACAATTTTTAAATTTGGAACTCAGAATTTACAATAGTATATAAACCTACATCAGTTGTATTATGTAATATGCATATTATATATTATATATTTTATAATATATATTATGTATTTAACAATATTTATATTTACATTTATATATCACAGAATAATCAAAAAATATTTTATTTCACTACAACTATATAAACAAAATACACTAAATATTATAAAACAATATGAACAAAGTATATTTAATACTATAACCCGTACAGTTCCTGGAAACCGTCATGGTTTAAAAATTACAAGAGACGGTAAAGAAATTCCTACCAACAATTTATTTTTGGAGGTAACATGTTGTTCCCGACACATAAAATATATTATTATGGAACTTGTAACCGATACTGACGTTCGAATAGAAGTTTTCAAACCTCTTATACGTACCTATGACGTCACTGAGTGTGAACTAGATGGGTTATAACTATGTATAATATGATCATAGATATTATAATTTACAACATTTGAAAAATTTATTGCTTCGTTTGTACATTTTTTTTTTTTTTTGGTTAGTGTACCTAGTATAATTTTTGATATACATTAACAAAAAAAAAAAAAATTCAATGAATATTTTTTTAATATCATCGAGCTTAGGTTACACTATTGAAGAATACTATTAATACCTAGTTGTTTAGATTTTTTAAGAATGTCACTCAATTCACTGTTTTTGACACATGATTTATGACACGTTAATTGACCATTCTGAATTGCTCATTGGTTGGTAATTTTTAAGTTTATTTTTATAAAAAAAGTACCAGACGAATCCAATGACCATACATATGATTACTGTCAAATAGTAGCCGTCCACGTACACTTGACAACTTCCTCCATTTAAGGCACATAGCTATATACATTAAAATTAAGATGTATAAAGTAGCATAATATATATTGCAAGTATATAGAAATATTATCTTTAGGTGTTTTCATTTAGTGGTTAAAAATAAAGTGTATATAGCTTGAATACTTGATACTGAATACAAAATTAGTGATATCAACGAAATGAAACAACATTCTAATACCAATCATTAATTAACTAATAATTATATCTTACCCTTTTTGAATCTGGTGTAAGACAGCTGTTTCGTATGTCGTTCGAGCATGTACAAAAAGTTAGAAGGGCGACAATTTTTAGAACCAAAGTATTCGGTATTAACCATCCCACATAATAAAATGTATTAAATAACGACATGTACGTGCCGCCAAAACGTGGATCGCTTAATCGACAAAAGAAAGCCGTTAACGATAATAACATGACAAAACTCAGCATCTGAAAACAGAAATAATAACTGAAATAACTGAATACTTATCGTTCATTTTTTTTTCAATTAACATAAACAATAACTTTGCAATTATGTGTGTTCTATTCCGTGGCTTAGTAATTTGTTATTTTAGAAATAATTATTGATATTTATATTGAGATATCAAAGTTCTCAAATAAGCTTTTTCTCTTTAGACTTTAGTATATTAGTTACTACTATTAGACAACTTCTATTTTTTACTTCTATTTCTAATTAATATCGAGGTTTATTCAATGCGAAAAAGTTTAATGTATTTATTTTCAACAACTAAACTTCAAATGATAAAATAAACAACATTATATGCCTATACTTTCTCTTTTGCCAATTCGAAATTTCACCATAGCTTTACTTCAGCCTAAAGAATTATTGAATTTACTTAATAATATACGCACTCAATTATTTTGAAATATCTGCCTAAATATAAGTAGATACCTACTTACCTCATTCACTGTAAAAATTGATGCTAATGAGAAATAATAATAAATCGGAACATTTATAACTCCATTATGATTTATTAAACTTGGTGTGTAATAAATCAATATCATGTACGTAATACTCCAAATCAATCTGAAACGTAATTAATTCAAACTTTTATTTTTACTGCACTCAACAAACTCACAAAACAATTTATTTTTAATTGTAAACCCTTTTTTGAGTTAAAATTTGAACTACTTTAATTTTTTTAAGCATTTTTGACTTATAAAGTTAGTTTAAATAGTTTTAAAATACTAAATTAAATATCATATCTATTTTATAGTTTTGTAAAACAATTTTCAATAAATAATAACCCTTAGTATACACATTTTAATAACTCAAAAACTACTTGTCCAAATTTTGATTTAGATACCTCAAGATTTTTTTTCTGACAAACAGAAGTTTGAATCACCATCATGGCACTCTCTTACATAGTGTAAAAATCAAAGTATTTAAAAATGCAGTCCTTAAGTAAACGCAACAATTCCAAAAATCAGGAATTTGAATAAATTCAGTGTTCAAAGAAAATAATATGGTGAGTATGTTTGGTGTATCACTCTGCATATCATATTTAGCTTACTGACTCTAACCGTAATTAATTAATAATAGTGATGACTAAGACTAACAAATAAATAAATCTAATAACTTATCAATTTTACCCATTAGCAGTATAAATTAATCAGTATAAGTACAATTAATAAGGTTGTATTTTATCTACTTGATTGGTATCATTGTCAGATAAATATCCATTGGTTTAGAACCAGAACAGTATTTTGATACGAAAATCGGCATGATAAATTTGACTGCATACATTCCGGTTGTTGTTATCATAATGTCATCTTTAGATACCCCGGCATCGATTAATTTCAAATTCGATGCAGAGTCCGTTCCAGAAAATCCAAACTATAATTATATAAAACATAATATGTTAACGATAATTACGTATTATTGAAGAATTAAAAAATGTCATAACATTCTAACGCAACTGAATAATATTCACCCTTGCTGTAAGTAATGCCATTGCTAATAGTTTTATTTTAGGCTTATTAATAATGTCCCATAACAGTTTGTAATTTTGAAAAACGCTTATCTTTACGTGGTCCAATTCGAGTCTACTATCTTTCTCCTTTTTAAATATACCAATCAATGTAGTTATCAATAAAAATATAATGCTCCATAAGAATAAAAAACCTAGACAAAAATATCAAATAACAATTCATATATTTTAGTAGTAACTACATTTCAGTATAATAGTGTAGTCTATAAGTATTGCATTTAAATTTTAAAGAAACCAATAATCAAGAGAAGTATAATGGTTTTTTTTATTTATTATTTAAACATACTTCCCATTGGGATTTATCGCGGTGGCCAAAGACTCAAAAACTTTTCCCTAACCCCTCGTTTAAATACAGTTTTGACCCACCATCGAAATAAAAAAAATGTTGATCCCACGCTCTACACAAAACTTTTATGATGCACAGTAATATTCAAGTGATACATTTTCTAAAATCTAAAATAACTTTATTTAATCTTATTATGTCACACATGTTGACATACAGAACAGCAAACTCTAAAAGCGTGATAAATGTTTCTTCGCGACACTATAAATCGAATTTTATAAAAAAAAATTGATCAATAAAGGCGATAATGTAATTATACATACTATAAAACTATTAATAGTACCATTCATAATTTCATAGATTTATAGTACACAAATATTTTTAAAAATGTTACAGCAATATATACGTAGGTAGAAATGTTTATTTATTAATTAACAATTATTTTTTTGATATCGACTGGTGGTGCAAAATATCTCGGCATCTTTAAAGTTAGGTCATCCTCGCCTAGAATCGTTTTTCATAGTACACAATAATTTATTATTGGATTCAAGTTGTACACCATCACTAATTTAACGATTTTATTATTATTATAATACTACTTATTTCTCTAGCAATTTCAAGCATATGATAAATTAACAAAAAAAGAATGTGATATATTATATTTATCAAAATATTTGTAAACTTGGTTTATTAAAAAACCAAACATCGAAATAAGAAATCCACACTCAAACACACCAATGAAAAAAATTGGGTGTGCACGTAAGTGGGTTGTGGGTACTTAACCAAAAAGTAGCTTTCGAGTGGGTCACTGTAATGGTCATTCAATGGCTTAATAAAATCAATTCTGAGCGAAGATGATCTGTCAACCTAAGATATTTTATACAATAATATGTATATTGCTTTATTAAAGTAATTTATTTTATTAATGTTCTTACGACGTAAATAAACACCCGAAATAATAGGAAAATAGAGAATTTAGATAAAATTATTTCAACACTATGGACCTAAATAAACAGAATGAATTATGAATTATTTTCTATGAAAAGTGCAATGTTATCTAAAGTTTTTAAGTATAAGTTTAATATTGATTAGAAAATAATAATTTATAGTAATGCAAATCACAGATGGCTTAGTTAGATAACTTTGCTGAAATAAAGTTTGTATTGGAATCTATATCACTGATATTTATTTATGTTCTGAGATATACATTGATGGACAGGTTTGAGTTTGTAACTACTGATTTACGATATTACAATTTCTATATGCAATGTAGATTGTGGGTATAAAATTTTATTTTGATTCTGAGTAATTTAATGCCGATCATTGCCACTACCGATATTGATTATGATTACGATTATGTTGGATATTATCATCAATTCACTTTTTATTGTCTTTTATTTAGTATACAAAAACGTATTCCAATATACGAAATAAGATTTTATTTGTCACGTACAACAATTAAATGCAAATAACATGAACATACATTTTACTCTATCCATACGTACTTTGCAATGTTATCAAACCACCAGTAGTAGGCATAACTCGAAGATATTTATTGGTGAAATCCTCAGATACCAGCAGAATTGGACAAACTGAACCAATAAACATTCCAATTGGTAACCCAGAAGTATTGCAAGTAGATGCATGACCCACGTTATTTCTGTACAAAGATAACATTTCAAATAACAGTGGAAAATCAAACTTAAAAAAAAAATTGTTTATTTTGGATACGAAACAGACACTGACTTATTTAAATATTAGAATACAATTAGAGGAAAACGTTTTAAAAATAATTCTATGTAATGTTAGAATTACCGAAAACTTTAAAAGATTTTGTTAGAGGTGTACTTATAATAAATTACACAATTTCAAATAATTTTAAGTTAATTAAGTTAACAGAAAATGCAAGAAATGACTTGCTTCAAGTACAATAAATTCGTGTTACAACTTAAAATGTTTAACCTATAGATAATACCTATATACCCAATTCAATAAAATGTTTAAAGCATTAAACGTCTTATCAAACTTATCATTACACAAACCCAGTATTTTCCCTGTTATGCTTAGAATTAAAAGTAATAAAACAACGAACCTTTTTAACATAGTTAACGACCAACCGTCAACGACAACGTCTTGAATTGTGGACAAGACATTCATAGCGAATACCACAGATACAATCATCTTAAGGTTTGGTTTGCCTGATTCGGGTAACCAAATATCGATGTTGCTTGCCATATACATCAAAATTATCCCTATAATAATCGGATTGTTTTTTTATAAATATAATAATAAAATAAATGCACAACATTATAAATTAAAAACACAAGAATTAATAAAATGTCCACAAAAATCAGGTCAAAGTTTAATTGAAAAACATTTTTATCTTTATGCTTAAACTTTTGTAATATATAATACATTATGATAAACTGCTACATACCAACTGAATATTGAAGAGGCAACAACCACGATTTTCTTCTTCCAATCCTTTGTACGTAGAGTGAGTCTACTAATGGGGCCAATAAAACTTTCAAAGTAAAAGGCCAAAGCACGATACTGAATAAAGCCTAAATTAAAACATAATTTTATGACACTACTAATGTCTTGTAATATTATAATTTATTATAATTACACAACTTTTATAGTTATTATATTTTTAAGTAATAGTTTTTGTCACCGGAAGCTATTAATTGAAAAGTTACCTGTTCTTCATAAGTCACCATTTTTCTACTTTGTAAAATTAATGGAAGTGTAAAGGTTAAGCCTATTGGAAATCCTTGCAGGACATAAAGCAATAACAACAGGTAGAAGTTTAACCAATCTCCCTTCAGATTAGGAACGTCTATCATAGTTGATTTGTTAGCTGCTTCAGCTTCCTCGGGATCGTATTTCTTCGTGTGTGATTTACTCATGATCAATCGACTTGAAAATATACTGCACAAAATATCACAACACCTTTGGCAATAGAAAAAAAATCAAGAACAAACAGAATAATCTAGAAAATAATCAACATAAGTATTAAAAAACATTAAAATTATATTATCCTACTTTTAACATTCCACGGGGGTTAGATTTACAACAACCAGATTATCGAGAAATCAATCAAGTTATTAAAAATATTGCCAATTTTATTAGGAAATTAATAATTAAAACTACGGAATTATATACGTGATATACCTATTATATAATAGGATATTTTTTTAAAAGATTTCATTATTTGAAGGTGATTCAAACATTAAGTACCTACACCTATGAGACACGACGGTTACCTATATACGAATGACGAAATCAAAACTACGAAAATGTAGGTAGGTATTCTAAAAAGATAACCAACATTTTGTTTTATCTAAAAAGTAATTAAAAATGTTATCTGATAAATAATATTTATGTACCTATAACTTTTTATCTGGCTTAATTTAATATTTTTATCGGTACTTTTTTCTTAATTGGTGCTATTAAATTTATTGTAATTGCAAGTTTCATCAAAACTATAACTATAATATATTTATATAAATACTCATTTTTATTTCATATTAATCATTAATATTTATTCATATTAATCATTATACAAATAAATTTACGCTTACGAGTCCATAAAAATCCTTTGAACATGTTATCGGAAAATCATATAAATCATGTGATTAGTGTATCCTGTAAAATGTCTAAATTTTATTTGTAACTCAATCATTCAAAATATTCAGTAAATAATTTAATAATAATATAAAAAACAATATTATATAATATTATATTATACGTTTATTCAACAATATAATAATATTAAACAAAATATTCGTAACATTTTTTGATTCTACTATAATTATAAATGTTAAGTTCTACAGTATTAAATATAAATTAAATGATATTTAATACCATCTACATAGGTAGGCAAGTGTCATAACCTAATATGTTCATACAACAATGGTGATTGTATAGATTTTAATTTTTCGATCACAGAAAAGTGCTTTTTATTACGTAATTTTTTTATTATTATCTTTGCATTCTCCTTGAATGAAAGTCAATCAATCATATGATAATATATTATTATCGTTGTAACGATTAATAATTGAAAATGGAAATTTTCAATGTAACAATCTTTATGGAGCTGTTTTGAAATAGCATCATAAATACTTGAGTATTTTTCGATCACTTACTTTTGAGGATTTTTCGTGTAAAAATAATTAATTCCTGGCACGTAAAAATCTAATTCAAATTGTATTTTTGCAATATTCACAATTTTTGTTTATTATCTTCCGATAATTGAGGACAAGTTGGTGCATAAATTTAATCTAATGGTCAGTGCAAAGCATAAAATGCTTTGATGACACCCCGATCGACACGCCATAAAAAATTTAAAATATCTGCGTCGTGCGTACCCACTTGATGTAATTCGACGATTTAAACTTCAATATTATTCAGTGAATGATCAAAATAAAACGAATTCCTTCTTTACAAATAGCTTTTTTACTTATCACTATCCAAACGGAAAAATCCGGTTTTAAATTTTAAAAAATACGTAGATAGTATTGACTGTGACCTTCATATTACTGTTCTGGGAGTCTCGATCGATTTTTTGATGAAGATGAAACTAATTAAAATTTGAAAATATAGAATCATCACTAAAACATATCAAGCAAAATGTTGCATTATATTATAAATGCCAAACATTTTACTTAGCTCAGTTATAGACAATCCCTTACCTGAACCATAGTGCGGTGATAATGCTTAGAGAAGTTTTACCTCCCAATAAATATTTAGGTTTCTTAAGCACTAGAAAAGTCGGTTCTAATTTATTTAGTTTTTTTTCATTTATGTTTAACATACATTTTATATTTCTGTAAATAAAGCTATAAAATGTAGTACAAGGTTCTCAAATTTTTAGTACAGGAGATTTCGAAAATATATGGCCACAACTTTTTTAAAGTGTTTTAGTTAAAATGTTAATAAAATTGAATATGTTTTCTCTTGTTAGAAACAATACAATCTGTACATAATATAATACAATTAGTAAGAATATTTGATGGACAATAAAACATGAACATGACTAACATGAAGAGAAAATCACCAGTTGGTCAGCTATAGGTCTCTATGCAGTTTGCATTTTAAACTGAGAGATATGTTTCGTTATTTTGGAAGAGATATTCGGTTAGTTGATAATTTATTTTTTGGTAGTAATTTGTCAATAACTATTGTGAGTACTGTGATAAGTGGGTTTATGATTTATTTATAACATATATATATTTATAAATAAGGAGACTTGAAGAGTAAATTTGTACAAATGGGAGAGTCATGGATGTTTTGATATTTAATTATGCAACAGTTATTGGCATGTTGACTTTGTCGGCTTTGGAATAGGATTTGGCATAGGTACAGTTTGAATATTTTTATGTTCAGATAAGCCATAACCTATTCTGTATTCTGTCTGGGAACAAAAATATTATCGCATAGGTCAGAAGTTAATTTTGAGATGGAGTAGGGATTAGTAATTTTTATGTGTGTTGTCGAAAGCAAACTGGTTTGTTGACTGTTGGCGAAGACTATTCCTTAGATCCATGAAATTATTCAATGTAATTATTGATTATGCTGTAGTTATTACTTGAAAGTTTAAACAAATTAATTTAAAACTAGGGTCAACTTTAAAACTATTATTAGTATATGTTTATAATAGGTACCAGCATATAATAATATTTGTTGTAGGTACATCGTTAGAAAATTATTAATAAACAATAGTGATTTTGTATATTTATATGAATACAGATAAGACTTAAATGTCCCCTTCCCAAACATAAAGGTATTGAATAGTTAAAACATAATATTATGAGATATTAAAATATTATTTACACTTATAATATATTAATATGTACTTAACTTAGGGGCCTGGTGTGTGGCTCGCCGCAGTTAGTAATGTTTCCTGCGGTCTAGTTTCCTGATGGTTGACACCCCCTCCTGGTTTTAGCAATGAATTCTCCATAGCTCGATATTATAATAATTAATGGTGTAATAATAAGTGAAAATAATAATAAATCAAACATTTTTGGTTTAAATGTGACAACATTGCATAAAATATTCTATACCCAAAGTGTTGCTAAAAAATGATATATTTAATCGTATTTTACCGGAATTTATTATATTATTAATTATTATTTGTTGTTAGTATATAAACTCAAATATTAATATCATATATTATTGTTATTAACTTTTGAATCAATGCAAATTTATCGTAAAACGGTAAAAATACCTGAAATGAATCTAAATATTTCAAATCGATATTTCATTGATTCTTATTCAACTTCTCAAAAAGACGAATCTGATCCAGAAACTAAGACACACACACATTAGTTATATCATATGTAATTACCAAATTAAAATAACTTAAACAATTCATGTATTATATTTAAAATATTTTGCATACAATTTTAATTTATTGAACATTTGAGAACACCAACTAACCTTAGCAGTTGGGGGCTTGGGGCACATGAATAAATAATTATAACAAAAACAAAAATAATAATTAAAATCGTTATTATATTCATTTAAATATCTGATTCCATCGAAATGTTAGTTTCAAATATTTGTGAAATAAAATATTGGACTTATATATTTTTTTAGATTTTTAGATAAGAACTGTACGAGAGATACGTATTAATAAATACGTAATATTATATGCTACATTTTCAAGCCTTAACTGTACGAATTAATTTTTTTATACATTTTTAAATACAAAGCAATTTCCAAATTGTTGTGGCTTCAAAATTTAAATTTAAAATGAGTATAAAAACAACCATGTCCGTGTATTTTTATGTTTTTATATTTTTAAATTGCTTTAAAACTCCTTGTCTGTGATCTCATATCATATTTTCAAGGTTTTTTACCAAGCCAAACATTTTTACCAACACTTCTAAATGTCTATACATTTAGTTGAAGAACGCCTTTTATTATTCTTCCAAGAGGTTGATGACAGGTAACGAAAAAAACAAAAACACACATCACTATAAAACCTGAACATTTATGGCATATTTTTGCCCATAAGTTATAAGGTATAACCATATAAGATTTAACTATATAACTGCAGTTATTATATAGGTACCAGTATTATTTGATAAGTTAAAATTGTAAAAGTGTACAACATAATTAACTAAAAATAAAGTAATTTTTATAAAATGTACTAAACATACATACAAGTAATACAGAATAACAATTTAGTAATTAGATGATAGAATTTTAAAAATAATTTATAGAATAATAGGTACTGTTGTCGGGTCGATGATAAGTGACGGTGTGATTTAAAGATATACTGACATTGGTCTATCCAAATCAACAATCCAATGTGAACGATCTTTTGATTGAAAAATTTTGAACTGGCTCTTACAAATACCATACCAAACAAATCCGATCACCATACAAATGGCTACTTCAACGTAGTAACCGTCCAAAATTGTCACACAATTATGGGCTTGTTTTGTATCACAAATCTAAACAAATCATAGCAAATATTTCATTAAAATTGTGCAATAGTTAAACAAATTAATTAAAAATACGATGGTAACTAAATACAAATTAAATAAATTCAAAATGTCTTACGTTTTGAAAATCTGTTGTAGAACAACTACCATGGCCATCGTTTGAACACTTCTTAAATGTTAAAATATCAACCATTTTTAAAAGAACAGTATTTGGTATTACCCATGATAAAGTTCGAGCTGTATTCAATTATGTTAAGTAAGTGCCGCCAAATCGAGAATCACTAATCTTAATGAAGAAAGTAAAATACGAAAGTATCATGATGTTAATCAGCAGCTAAAATACATAAATCAGTACATATCAGTTATCTTTTTTTAAGATCATGAAAATAATATGTATTTCTTTATTAAAAACAAATTTTATATTCATAAATGTATTTATGATCAATAAATGTATCAGTGTGCTATACAATTTTAGACGTACTTCATTTATTGTAAAAAGAAAACCTAAGATAAAATAATAATATATTGGCACATTCACAACTCCATTATTTTTAATTAAAAATGGAGTATAATAAATCAACAAAACATATGGTATACTCCAAAGTAATCTGTAACACAAACATCGTCTTCTTAAATGAAATCAAAAAATGGCTTCGGTTCGGCCTCATACAGCGTGTATTTGATTGCATAAAGAATTGAAATATAAATATTTTTTTGGTACCTTATTGGCGTACATTTCAAGTACAAACTGAGTGGTTTCGGACCTCCAGTATACTTGGCTAGTGGAAGAGGTAAAAATATTCTTATGACAGACATTGCAGTAGTCACTAACATAATGTCATCTTTAGAAACACCAGCGTCCATTAATTTCAAATTCGCTACCGTTTCCATTGGAGAATAACCAATCTATATAATTCAAACAAGAAAAAGACTAGGTACTATTGTATTATAAAATTTAATTTAGTATATTCTACCAAGAGTTAAATAAATGTATATATTGTTAACATATTTATAACATATTAAAAGGGAGGGCACCTCTTGAATAAATCAATTTGTGTACTAACAATGTTCAATTTTGATAAATTTTTTTAACAAAAAAGTCAGAAACAATTTCTAAAAAAATAGTTATTTTTCTTTATTACGCTTCGAATTAAAAGTACCTTTAAAATACTACAGGTCAAGAAAGATTAAAATTTGGTTAAGGCAACGCTTTACAAATACTAAGGTGTAAGCAGATTTGGGCAGTATCTTCGATACAAGTATATCTTATATACAATTGAATCTTGTATTTTATATCTCAATACAATTATAATATGAAGTATCGAGTATCTTGTATCTCGATACGTTTTCAATCAATGTATCGAGTATTTGACGAAATAATTTAATCGAAAGATACTCGATACATTGATGCGATACTTTGAAAAATTAATGATTAACGATTATTTTCACTCGCCTACCTAGTAGTAATACATACCAACCACGACTGTTTGACTATGATTTAGTGTAATATGTTTAAAAGGAGCGAACATTTGAATTTATGTATACGATAATTTGATAGCAGTATTAATTAATTTCGAATTATCAACAATTCTGGTAGTCCTATCATAATTAATTTTATTTTGAGAATACAAAAACAAATACGCAGTTCCACAGGTGATTTTTTGAGGGCTGTAGCCTACAACTTTTAGACAATTATTTTTCAAACCATTAGCCATATTTAGTTATATCTGTGGACTGTGACACACCACACGTCAAGCAAGTTGAACGGCACTATACGTCTTCACTGTAGGTACCTAAATGGCTATAAAACATTTATAATACATGTATATAACCTTCTAAAATTATCAGTATAAAATATAAATATAATTCAATACCAAGTAATTAGTTGAATAATTAGTAGTATTATAGACTATACTACTATAGTATTAAAATAATCAGTATTTACGGTTTTTTTATCAACATAATTTATATAATACTAGTTTAATAATTAAGTTATTACCTATTCCCTATGTAGTTTATGACTATCTAAATAATTACGTACATGAATAATAATAAATTCTGTTGTAGAATATTATGATTAAGTTATTAAATGTTGCGGTCTATATTAACTAATTAATATATACATACCTAATTGTGCATGAATACAATTTTTAAAAAACCTGGGACTAATTTTTATTTCGAGTATCGGGTATCGAGTATAAGTTTAATACTTAAAATTAAAGTACCAAGTATCGAAATACTTAAAATGTAAGTATCGAGTATCTAGTATCTCGTTACTCCAAATCCAAGTATCTAGTATCGCGATACTGATTTTTGAGTATCTTGCCCATCATTGGGTGTAAGACAGCCCATATGGTTCTATGTATATGAGCCAGTCAATGCTAATTTAACTTCAATAAGAAGCCCAAGTATAAGTGTATACATTGTAAGTTATTTTGTTTTTGAATAAAATATGTATTTTTAATATGAAACTGATTTTTGTCTTTGAGTTATAAGAAATAGTTATTTTGTTTTTGTTAAGTAATATTTTGTACCGTATACATTATTGATAAACTGAGAATTGTTTGAGAACCTCTTTAAAATGCGAATTTTGGAAAATCCTTTCTTTGTGGATCTTTACTTCATAAAACAAAACTACAGATTAAATGTCATACTCATATAGCTTTGGCGGTTAGAGCTAGGTAATGATGAATTAGTCGGTCAAAACAAGTTCTTTTATATTATATACAGATTAGATAATATAAATATGTAGTATACTCACTGCTAATAATATTTGTAACACTTTGTTAATGAAATGTAATATTTTACAAAAGAATTTTTTAGTAGAAATCAAAATCATTGAATTAAAAATTTAAAAATTTAAGGGAAAATGTACTTGAAAATAGGGATGATAAAATTTATATTTATATTTTATACACAAGTCTATAATTTATAACCATATGAGATAACTGAAAGTAAAAATAAAACCTCGATAATTTAACGTAGGTACTAAGAGGTATATTTGAGGTATTTCAAAATGTTAGAAATATATAATTAAAAAGTTTGGTGGAAATGTTTCACTAAACTTAACATTTAATAAGTACTTACCGTCGATGTTAAAACAGCAATTAAAAATATTCTCATACTAGGAAGCTTTAATAGACTCCACATTAGTTTATAAGTCTGAAAAATATTGATCTTTCCATCTTCTAACCTAGTATCCTTTTCTTTTTTAAAGAAAGTAACTAAAGTTGTAATCGATAAAAATACGACGCCCCAAAGAAATATGATATCTATAAAAAACAAAGATAAATAAATGAAAACTCATCAAGAAAATGATCTTTGTCTTACGAAACTAGTTTTATCTAATGATAATAATCACAAAATAATACTATCGTATCCATTATTAAACGTTTTAATAAAATAATAGTGTAATTTGTTTAAAACTTTTATGTGTATAGGTTAGTTATATAGTCAATATAGATTAGTCAACTAGAATAAAATACACTGCAATGTATACACGACTGCACGAGGAGGCTACTTATCCTTAGGTTAAAATAAATTGTTACCCGCTTGTTTTATTTTAATTTATTGCAATGCAATAATGATAGTTTGGGTGACCCCCAGTTTTGAGTTAGGCCTTAGGTTACTTACGGTTACTTAAAACTCAGTGTAAAATATAAAATAAAATCACATACTATGACCAAAAATTCATTTTATTATGCAGTTTTTAAGATCCTCACAATCACGTGTTTTGGAACAGAAATAATTGATTAAAAGGTTTTCCAGTGTGGTGTCTGGTGTCAGCATACCATATAGTATATACCACCTAGAGAATACACATTGAAAGTTCTAGACTGGAAACAAAAAATGTATTATGGAAACAAAATGTTTCTAGACATTTGACAAAATAGTACTTAATTTAGAGTCGATATTTTTGATCAGAGGGCACTGGTGGGAGACATTACTCTTCGAGCAATGTATACCATAATTTTAACATTACTTTTTACTAAGTTATTACTTTTCCTGTACTCACAACTTTTGCTAAAAATCATTTCAGACAGTATTTATGACGTACTTTTGATGCTGAATATTCCTCCTGTACCGGGTGTGAGTCGTAAATATCTGTTACAGAACTGTTCAGATGAAAGAAGAATAGGGCAAACGGAACCAATAAATAATCCAATGGCGATACCTGTACAATTGCAAGTGGATGCATAGCTCACATTATTTCTGAAAAATAAAAGCATGGCTATTACAGATATTTTATACCACCCTTTTTTCAGTGGACCTTATGTTTAAATATTATATGTTACATTTGTATAAAACATATTGTTTTGTTTTTATTTGAATTTAAGACATCTAGTCATGTGATTGGTGTTATAATTTGAGTATGTTTCCACTATTCATTGTAGTAGTTATCAATTTTATTTTACTCTATTCTACAATATAGGTAGTCGTAAAATGTATATTATAAACTACGTGTATGAATACTCCTAAAAGTAATAATACGAAAAACCCAAAGAGTGGCACTAGGATAGGAAAGGAACCCATAATGGTAAACATAATAATATTTTATTTGTTATTGACATCGTATTTTATAAAAAAATAATTATTAATTATTATGGCACTCACTTTTTCAACATAGTCAATGCCCAACTATCAACGGTTATATCTTGAGTAGTATTTAACAAGTTGATGACGAACAACACACATACAATCATCTTAAGGTTCGGTTTTCCTGACTCGGGTAACCATTCATCTATGTTATTAGCGAAATAAAGTAATAACGCCCCTGTTCCGTGTTGATCATTGTTGTTAATTCACGTTACAAAGAAAAAAATGGATATACAACATTGTTACAAAATACGAAGATGATAATGTTATCTGTACAACTGAACAGATATCGTATAGAATTGTTTGAAAACGTAATAAATAAATTATTGGTTTTACCATCATATTTAGTAGTTTACTTTCAATAACAAATAAATATAGTCAATAATATACTCAATAATAATATCTTATTGAACTGGTTCATACAATTTAATTTAATAATTCAATAAAATAATTGTATTATACTAATATTGATTTTAAATGTTTAGGAAGTTTTTAAATTAAGTAATGCAAATATAAAGTAAACAATTTAAACATACCTATTAAGGATTGAAGGGGTATAAACCAAGATTTTCTTCGGCCTATCCGCCGTACGTAGAATGTGTCAACTATTGGGGCCCAAAGTAGTCTTATAGCATACGGCCATAGAATATAACTTATTGAACCCTTAAACATATTAATAATAATTTGATAATATTTCCAAATCATAAGTTGAAAATGGTATTTTTACTCCTAGTTCTTGTTGTTCAATTATCATATTGAGAAAAACATAATTAATTAATATTGATTGGACATATTTTAAATTACACATGATGCACTAGTAATAAATCTAATATATATATAATTTAATATTTAAATTTAAGACTATATAATTGGCATTAAAACCCAAAACACACATTACCTATAAAACTAAAATACATCCTAGGTATATATTATACTTACTTGTTCATCATAGGTTACCATATTTTTACTCTGAAAAATTATTGGTAAGGCCATTGACAAACCAAAGGGTATGCCTTGCATGGTGTAAAGTATAGTCAGTAAAAAGAGATTACACCAATCTCCTTTCAAATTTGGTTTTTCCCATGTTGAGTCAGTTGGTACATCTGCAGGTTTTTCTATTTCAGGTCTATTTGTTGGTGTTTTAATCATGTTTAACCACAAGATTTTTTTAAACTGTATTAATTAACACCTTACTTGCTGTTTATCACGGTTCAGTTGTTTCACTAAAACTACAAATACTAACATACTTATGTTCTTGAATTTGTTTTATCGTTGTTACCTGACCTTTACTCTAATTTAATCTTCACTTCTTAATAATTACTAAAAAATTACTAACTGTTTCTTAAATAATTAAATTCGTATTGCTTATATTTTGTTATATTAATTGTCTATATGGATAATGTAGTCATGAAAGCATATTGTATATAATATAATACAAAACATGTATTAAAAAATTGGCAGTTTTCTTAAAGCTAAATTATTTTCAAAATATTATACCTAAACAAAAACCAACTCAGATCTCAAATGATTAAATGTTCACTAGCCACATCTATATTATCAGTATGTTCCTAGGCCACATTTTATATAACTACTTTAAATGTGAAAACTAGTTTGAATTTTTTTTTATGTATTTCATATCCTCGCAAAATACCTCTACCAAATTAGCATAATATTAAGTATCACAAATTCCGTTGTCCGATATAATTTATCACGAAAGATGTCAACAAGACAATTTCCAACGGACAGATTATTATCTTATTTTTAATATTATCCAAATATTTTTTTTATTTGACAAATTGTATATGAATATTATTATTAGTTCAATTATGTAAATAGATGTTTGACGATAAATTAATTAAGAATTAATTATTAAATAACATAGGCACTAATTAAATGCTGGTATATAGGTTTTTAAGACATAAAACTGATCACTCTTATCAATGTTTTTTAGATTTCTACTGAACAACTAGACACCTGTATCAACTATTAACCTGAATAATAATAGCTACTAACACCCAAACATTTGTTTAAATTATTTGAACACCCGAATACATTCAGTACCCGAAACACTAATAAATTATACTGATGCAAAGCCCCTGAACAAAACATTATTTTACATATTTTATCTACATTATCATATACATCATCTATATCGCTACATATCTAGTCGCAGACCAACTAGACTCGACGAACAATAAGCAAACATTTATCTTATAATATTCTATAAATTACTATTATCCTCATTAATCGTCAATATCATTATAACAAAACTTAGTTTCTTTTTCGTAAGTGACCTACTATTCAAAAGTGATTTTAAAGTATCTTTGTTTATTTGGGTATTATATTTAATATTTAAACAGAGGATCTAGTGGGGAAAACGGTTGGTCAGGTTATCAGTTTTGACCTTGATATTGAACCCACTGGCACTCATACCTATAATTTAGTAGACACAATTTATTTACATTTACTAACACATCAATTATTTAAAAAAATGTATTTGCATTAAAATATTACAACTATAAATAAGTTGTAAAACAAAAGTAGCATTTACAAATGTATTGATATAAATATCTATAAACATAATATGTTTCAAGTGATTTTTTTTTATCAATTAACACTCATTATTTTAAAAGCCATTTTAACTTTTTATTACGTTTTCTTTTTAGAAATAATAAGTGTTCATGAACACTATAAGTATAGTGTACTATTAACATGAAATCGCATTTTTATATATCATATAATATAATATGTACATAGATATCCGTTATATATATATATATATATATATATATATATGTAGTGAAAGAAACTTAAATGTCCCCAGGTCGGTTCAGATTTATTAACCAATGAGAACGATCCTTTGATTCGAAAAATTTAAGATGACTCTTGTAAACGGCAAACCATATAAATCCAACAACCAGACATATGATTACCTCTACATAATAGCCATCCACAATCGCCTCACAATTGCCATTGTTTATATTGCATATCTACACAAATTAAAAACAATAGTTTGCTGTAATTAAATATGTACAATATTAGTAAACACTATATTGCAATTTATTTAAGGTTTAAATTAAATTGCAGTTGGTACAACCCAAACTTAAGTCTTACATTTTCTAAATCTGACGTAGAGCAACTATTTTGGACATCATTTGAACACGAACTAAACGTTAACATGTCGACCATTTTAAGAAACGACGTATTTGGTATTACCCATCCAATGCTGCGGACTGTATTCAACAACGTCATGTACATGCCTCCGAACCGAATGTCACTAATCCGTGAGAAAAAAGCTACCATACACGTTACCATGATTTGGGCCAGTATCTAAAATAAAATAAAATTAGAACGGCGACCTTGACGCATCATATTTCGGTAGATAAATAAATAAAATACTGCAAAGTTTTTGTCTACATTTTCAATTCCTTATAGATATTAATGATATGTAGGCATCAATTAATACATGTTTGGGCAGTTTAATTACCTGCCTAACTTGTTTTAATTGATTAAATACGTATTCGTAAGGCAGTGACACAAACATTTTAATAGGTCTAGGATTTGGTAAATTTAAATTTTAACTGTTCATATTAAATTTATGTTAAAGTTTTTCCTGTTTATCTGCCTATTTGAATGTTTGTGTGAGAAACGAGCATGCATAGAAATCAACGACACGCACTTCAACAAACCACCACTTCTCGACTATACCGATGAAATTATATCATCATATATCTTTTTTTTTTCTCTTATAAAACAATCTATACAAGCGTAAGTGATAGAATCATGCTTAGATTAGCGAGTGTACTTTTGGTTCTCGCAAGACCATAATTTAGCCCGAATGTTTATTGTATTTTTTACAAACCTCTCAAAAATGTTATTCTTTTAAAAATATCTCTTCTTCAATAAATTATAAACATAAAACATACTCTTTAAATTCTTCTCTTTGATTTAATGAAAAAAAATATTTCAAAACTCAAAATATATATCAGTTTAAAATAAAATTGCCAACGTACCCTGTTTACTGCGAATGCAAGTCCCATAGCTAAATAATAATACGTTGGCACAGTTTCATTATTTTGAATTATACGAGGAGTGTAATAAATTAGGACAGCAAAAATAATACTCCACAGCAATCTGAAACATTATTAATTTCTCATGAGAATCGTATACTTTACTTGTAATTACTTTGAATTACTTTCTAGATGACCTCGAAATGTGTGAATAGAAAAAATTTAATTTAATGGCGATAAAAATGCTAAGTAATATAATGGTAAAGAATAACTAGTCAAAAATGTATTATTATCAAAAACTATACTATTTTAGCTGAGTTTTTAAAATTGAAACACTTGCGTTTTCTATACCTGGCTGGCATCAGTTTTAGATATAAAGTTATCGGTTTCGGGCCCGTTGTGTATTTGGTTACGAAAATTGGTAGACATATTTTTAGAATAAACATGGCTGTAGTTATTATCATAATGTCATCTTTTGATACACCTGCGTCGATAAGCTTCAGATTTGTGACAGATTCTGATGTAGACAATCCAATCTAAAACATTTTATAGGGCAACGATGCGAAGTTATAAAGTGGTTGAAATAATTGGAAAGAATAGTTATACAACATATAATAATGAAATAACTATTGTTCACTGTTTATTATTACTGAATTCCATCTTTTGTTGTATAATTCTATTTTGTTGTTTTTAACATAGAAAAACGATATCAAATTAAATATTTAAATGTCTACGTAAATAGATCAATTTAAAAATAACTAATAAATATCGAAAAACGTCAATTGTAATATTATATGTATAATAATAAGTTTAATATGATATTTGGCTCGAAAGAATGGTACGATTTCTAGTTTTTCACTAAGAAATTGTGTAAATATATTATTTACCATAGACGTCAGAATAGCCATTAACAATAATTTCATGTGCTTGATTTTAAAAATATCCCACAACAGCTCATAACTTTGAATAATATTAATCTTAAGGTGGTCGTCTTCTTCCAATTCTTTGTTTCTTTCTTTTTTAAATATGACTAAGAATGTGACAAACAAAAACACAAAGCCCCAAAATAATAAAAAACCTGTGAAACAAAAATAAATTTAAATTAAAAATAAAATTTTAATTTATAATTTTCTTAGATTAGTGGTCTTTTAGTATAAACGATTGATAAATGAATGCACTAAAAAACTAATATTGATCGAACCATTTGAGGATATTGTATTGAATGTATAGTGTATTATAATAAGTTTTTTTAGGTCTGTCATCGAGTGGAGAAGTAAAAATCGACCTTCCACTTTGAAGGTAGTTTCTGGTAGCAAATTGGGTGTTATACTTTGGGTAGTTAATAGTAAAGTTCCATGAACTTAAAAAAATTATTAGACAAAACAAAAAAAATGGGAATATTTACACTAAACCAATTTATCACAAAAACGATATTATTTTTTTGATGTATTTCAGAAATGAATAATTGAGACTGAATTGTCTTTATATATATTAGCGAATTTTTAATAAAATATTTTGGATCTCTATGTGATATTTATAAAAATGAGAAATTTTAAACTGGTTTAATATTTTCAACTCTATGCTTGATAAAATGTGTATTTGTTTAGTAAAAAAAACGCTTGTCAGTTTAATACAGGTTTTTATACAAGTGGTTCTTGCGAGAATAATTTTATTAAATACCTGTCAAGAATATATTGTTTTTGTTTTTAAGTATAAAATTCAAATTATGACTCAATATTTTGTAATAATCACGAAATCATTGGAATTTGAAGACTTTTAATTTTAACACTTATGGCTTGAAAATAAATTAAAAGATTTCTCCATAAGTTTCTCTTGCATAAATCCCATAGCCTTAAAATATATACCCGCAAAAATTTTGTTTATGTACATTTCAATTTCAAATTTTGATGAATTAATTGGATATTCAAACAAAAATACCCAGGAAGTAGATTGCTCTACAGAAAGTGTCAAGTATACCTCGGAAAATGGGTACCACTTTGCTGTGCATTGGGTGTCGAGTAGGTCTGTGTATAAAATATAATTTTTAAATTTGTTGGTAACAGAATAAAATAATTAGGAGAAAACATATTTTCAATTTTCAATCATCCTTAACTATAAAAATTGATAATTCAATACATTCATTAAAATCAATACATTTTTAACTACAAATTAATTTTTCTATTTTCAATTAGATAATGTTGTAAACATATGAACATTAAGTGCTTATAAAACCAAATCGTATCTTTATATTTTATCTAATTTTAAATGATTATTGTATCAACGTGGGAATAAGGAACCTAGAATTAAATTTTCAAGCTTTTTACCCAACAATTTTTTTTTTTGTTGATTCCTAACGCTTTTAAACACTATAGAACATTTTTTACTTTGACTCCCCCCCCCCCCCTCAAAAGAAAAGTAACAACTGGATTTACTTTCCTATCAGGAAAGATGTTGAATTAGAAAATCGAAACACTATTATTAATTACTGCCCCAGTAGGGGAATCCCTGCTCTTATTTGTTTCTTTTATGCAATTATTTATCATTGAATTCAAATTTAACACATTATTACAGTGACCTACTAAATTACAAGATACCTAGTAGAGATACACTCGAAATCTACTATACAGCAAAAGAAAAGAAGTCCCTAGTTATTTTATAGGTACTATACTTTTCTATAATTTAGAGATACAGTTCTGTTTCTGCATATAACTATATAAGTTCAAAGTTGAATTATTTCTGGTGTTGTTATGTATTTTTTTTTTATCACTTATAAATAAATAAATAATATATACAATAGTACTATAAAAAAATATTTAGATTCTGAAGAGCACAATGAATTTATTGATTTCACGTTTTGTTTTTTTTTTAAATGCATTGAATTTTTACTTCAGCATCTTTTCTGGTAAGAAAGTAGATTTAGTTGATACTTTGGGGAGTCAAAAGTACAAGACGCCAAGTAATTTTCAAAATCGTCAGGGTAAACAAAAAAAAAAAATCAAGAGAAATAGAAATTTTTAAGCATAACCATTTTTCGACAAACGATTTAGTTTTTCTATAGTAGTAACTCAAAAACAAATTACCTATAGATACTTTAAATGTTCACAAAATATTTTTACCTTTTTTGAGCTATTACAGATTTAAAAAAACATAAATAACCAAAAAAAATCTTTGCCCGTTCAAAAAACTTGGGAATTTAATACATTGTTCTTCATACGTTCAGATAATATAGTGTCATAAAATCATATTAAAGATTAAATAATTGTCAAAATTACATAAAAATTATGCAAATTATAAATTATGAAGAATTCAATTTTTTATCCAAGAAATAAAAGTTTTAATTGAGGTTCCTCAAAAGTAGTTGATATTATAACCAAAAATCTATTGTGAAATATGCCTAACAATTCAAATATTATAATCGAATAATTTAATAAAGTTACATTTGTTTTTACAATATTATAAAATATTATACACACTTGATGTATACCTACAATGTCTATTTAATTGTATGCATGAAATATTTTCACTAAGACCGTCAAAATCTTAAACAATATTTTTTACCCACTTTTAATGCTTAATAATCCTCCTTCTTGCGGGGTGAATCGTAAATATTTGTTACAGAAGTATTCAGATGAAAGAAGAACCGGACAAACGGAACCAATATACAATCCGAATGCCATACCTGTGCTATTACACGTGGATGAATAACTCACATTATTTCTATAAAACATTTTAAAGCCATGGTTATTATAGTAATTTGTAAAATCGTAATATTAAAATGTCTTAGCTTTATACTTACTTTTTCAACAAACTCAATGCCCAACTGTCAACTACTATGTCCTGGGTAGCAGCCAAAAAATTAATAAGGAACAATACACACACGATCGAGTTGAGATTTGGTTTTCCTGACTCAGGTAACCAGTCATCGATATTATCGCCGAAAATAAGAAAGAGTACCCCTGTTCAGTATGTATAATATTATGTATATATTATTTTAACAACTAATGTATTTGAGAGTAGTAAAATATTACTTAGTAATAAAAAATATATAAGTAAGATATTACTTAATATATTAGTAGGTATAATGTATACGTTTACCTATAGCAGTTAATTAAAATAGTCATATTATTCCAAATTAAGTCCTATTATTAATTACCGATTGCATAAACAATAATTTAGCCAGCCTTCCCCCCCCCCTACACAAAGACAATTTTAAAATTAATTTTCAGAATTTGTATGGCACCCGTTTGAAAAAAAAATTGAAGAGAAAAAAGTTTTTGGGAAAATGTTTGACTAATCAGGGCGTCTATTTCTTTTGCTCGTAATTTTTAAGGATAGAACAAGTAGTTCTTCTGTTAATTGCATAGAAAAATTGTCGGTCCCACGTATACTTCACACACATACACTCTTAATATTAATATTCAAAAAAACACCAAACAGGAAAACATGATCTTCTGATGTTGGGGACCATTTCTGCATTCCTACCTTTTTTTGAAACTGTGCATATAAGCTGTTGCCACAAAAATTCTCAACATTTTTAATTTTTAGTTTATTTCTTATAAATGCTCACATTCACCATTCACAGTAATGGCTCACTAACTGATTGATAAAAAAATATTAGTTCACATTTGGATGACTGGCAAAATACTCATACTATTTTAGAATAATTTCCTCAAGACCCGTGGATTTATTGTTTCCGTCTTATACACACGACGTATGGCATACCAAATTTTCATTCACTAATGTTAATAGTGTGCTGTTAGTTTCGACATTAGAATAAATTGACTTATTATCAAACTTTAGGTAAAAATATTATCTGTGTTATGGGTATGTGAAATATTTTGCTTAAAATATCGAATAAAAGCTAAAGCATAAGCAAAGCACAGGTAATTGTTTTACCTAAAAGTTTTATAATAGGTAAATTCACTCTAATATCAAAACAGCGAACACACTATTAAGACTAGTGAACGAAAATTTAGAATGTCATACGCAGTATCTAAGCCAGGATTTTTTTTGGGAGGGGCTACAATATTTTATATCTAGGGGTTAGGGTACTACCAGGTATAGCAAGTTCAATATTTCAGGGAAGGAGGAGGAGGCTTAAACCCTTAAGCCCCCCTCCCCCTAACTACGGTAATGGTCGTACATTTGTAAGACAACGACGACAAATTCATGACTAGTGTCCTATAAGAGGAAGGTTACACGGACATCGTTTTCGTCTCTGTCTTACAAGTACATAACATAACAAATTTTCACTCAGCAGATCACTTTTAGCTTAGTTTGTTTAAAAATTCGAGTGAATCGACCCATTATGAAACTTTAATGGCAACAACGTTATTCCTATTTGTATGTGGTTTTTTATGATCCTATAGGAAAAATTGAAAAATGGTCATAACTGTCTTAAAAACTGAATTATCTTACAAAAACCAGATTTAAAAACAAAAAAAAAACACAGATAATATTCTTACCGTCAAGCTTCATAATAGGTCGATTCACTCTCATTTATAAATTGACGAAGCTAAACGTGATCTTCTGAGCGTAGATACACTTGTAAGATGGAGACAGCAAATGATGTCTGTGTAGCGCCCTCGTAAAAAAACCGTTGTATAATATCCGCAAGTATTGACTCTGTCATACATGTCATACACAAGCGTAACATCCGGTAAGTTAATTTATAAGAAGCGATAAATGATTAAAAAAAATTTTTGCGAAACGCATTACTTGATTTTCAGTTATTATGCGTTGTTATGTTATTAATTTACACTATTGAACTTAAGAGAGAATATTCTCTTATATTAAAAGGACGTTACACAGACATTTGTTGCCTCCGTCTTACAAGTGCGTAACATAGAAAATTTGGCGCTCAGCAGATCACATTTAGCTCATTCAGTTTCAAAAATTGAGTGAATTGACCGGTTGTAAAATTTAAAGGTACGAATATTATCTGAAGGAACTTTGAAGCTTTTTATTATATTTTTATATTAAAGCGAGTTATGAGTATTTAAAATGTGTAAATTGTTTGCACATCTTAAAATACTCAAAATATAATAAAGGGCCTATGAGATGCCTTAGATAATAATCGTACCTTTAAATTGTATAAAATATCAGTGCACTCTTTTTAAGCTAACAAAGCTAAACGTGATCTGCTGAGCGTCAAATTTGGTATAGCGCACTTGTTAGACAGAGACAACAAATGTCCGTGTAACTTCCTCATAAGAGGTATATTTTTATTTTGAAATAAAACCGATCACAGTTAATAAAATTTACAAAACCTTTAAAAAATATCAATCACATACCGATTAATAATTGAATAGGAATGTACCATGATTTTCGTCGTCCTATCCACCGAAAATGTAATGCATCCACCACTGGTGCCCATAAGAGTTTAAAGCTGAAAGGCCATAGTACAAAACTTAATATAGCCTAGAACATAAATGTAAATTATTTATTATGAAAAAAAATGATCAAAATCTTACTATAATCAAAGCTAAATTATTGCAATTGTCATTGTATAATTATATCATAAAATGTTTATATTAATAAATTACAACATGATTTCTATAAGATAATGTTATAGTAATTTCAACTACATTATAATCGTCATAATTAAATGTAGTTATCCATTCACCATTGCAATCAAACAAATATTTCTAAAAATTTTAATAGTATTAAGAAAATTATAAATTTAATAGCTTGTTCATTTGAATTTTATACCTACAAACATTTATTACCTATCAAAAAAAAAAATTAATTTGTATATATAATATTTAATGTTTATTGTAAAAAAATAACTGCCTGTTTTTTTTTAGACTAAAAATGAATGAAGTATAGAACTTAAAATATTTTAAAAATATAGACAAGATTCGTTAAACCAATTTGGATGTATAAGGTACTATCGAATTCTTAATACTTATAAAATTATTTTGCGCAAAACGAGAACTTTATTTTTTTTATTACCGTGCCTATATTACTTAAGATTTAGATTTTACTTCTAAATTGTATATTTATATTTTTATATTTATATCTATATTTATTTTAACCATAATATATATATAATTTTAAGAAAAATCGATAAACGTATGGATTTAAATGTACTTACTTGGTCGTTATATGTTACAAATTTCGTATTTTGAAGAATTATAGGAAAAGCGTAGGACAAACCTGAAGTAGTGCCTTGCAAAGTGTAAAGTAATATCAAAAAGTAAAAGTTTAACCAATCTCCCTTCAGATTTGGCTTATCCCAGGTTAAATCCTTTGGTAATTCTGATTTTTCTTCGTTTTTTGTATGTTTCGTCATAATATTTAGTTACGGTGTGTCGGTGTTAGATAGATTGATGTCGCTATTGTCGCAGCAGAACATAGTTATTAAAAACGATGTTAGTGTACATACTTTGATTAAATACTAAATACACCAACGCATGCTCTTGGCCACACGGAATTAATTTTATCATGGTTTTCTGACCTATTACATATGTAATCTGTAGTCTGTACAACACAAAACAATTTTTTCGAAATTGATTTGTTTAGTATAGTTATTACTTTTAAATCACTTATTTGTTAATTAAACAGATTTTAATGACAGAGTCAATTACAGCTACATTCAATACAATTATCGGTCCTTGGAAGTTGATTGGAAGTTGAATAAAATAGCCTAAATGAACCAAGTTAATATAAAACTATGAATATATCCTACAATAATTATATTTTCATGAGGTTTTTTAATTGAAATGCTTTAAATATTTGTTTTGTTGATATGTATACAATATACAGGTAGTTCAAGCACAACGACCTACTTATAGTTGTACCCTACATGTGTCTCAATTCCAACATTTTTCTGCTTCTACTACGCGATTATTTTTTATCCGGCACTCAGTTATCCATACAGTGGAGTACATTAAAGGGACAACAGGGGTATTTGCTCCCTTCCCAAGAAGTAATAATTCATACTTAATTTTTCTTTTCATTTGCAGGAATTGTAATGGTTTTAACATAAGGTATTTCATAATTTGCTTCCCAACTCCATCACAAACACATTTAAAAAAATATGTTTACAGATATACCACTACATACAGGGATACATATTTGATGTCCACACAACATTACGTAGAGAAAATCAAAAATTAAACTGTGACATGAATCAACTAAAATCATAAAGGATTTATACTATTACTAGTTGTCCTGCCCAGCATCGCTAATGAGAAGAGTTGTATTTTAGAGTCTGAGAGGAGCGATGAATGTATTGATTTTTCAATAATGTGTGTTTTTTATTTATTTATTTAAACCATATGTTTATTTTATCAAAAAATATACTTGATAATATTTTCAAAATATTTTAACTTGTTTTAAGCTGTTGACGGACACTTTTAATTTTCGTTTTTTTTTTCTATTAATGTCAAAACAATTCTATTGGTTAGGTCAAAAACCATGAAAATTTGATACAAGACTCTTGATAAATTGTTACATAGCAGTTTAAATATATTAAAAATGCATAGGCACGATTCTTTTTTTTAAGCATTTCAATTTCAAATTTTGACAGTTTTTATCAAATTGAAAATTGAAAATGGTTTTATAGTTTGAAATGTATACAATTTTCAATTTTTATAACATAAGATTGAAAGTTGAAAACAAGGTTTTACTTAAGCAGTTTTTTCCATAAATAAAAAATATAAAAATAAGTAAATAAAATAAATAAATATAAAAAAAGTTTAAATTTTGAAAAAAATTACATATTTACACAAAGAATAACGTTTGTTATTTTGTTTTAATTCGATTCCAAAATAGCCCAATTTTACATAAGGATATTAATTAATACTTTTCCAGCATCACTGATTATTTAAGAATAATTTTAATTCAACTTATCGGCTACCGTATTAATAATAATTAATAAGTAATAACAATATAAAATATACTAGACTAATTCACTCTCCACTCAGAATCGTTTTTCTTTTACAATGATACATCATTGAATTCAAGTTTAATACCATCCATTACAGCGACCTTCTAGACACCTAATGTACAGTAGAGTGACATCCACTTACCCGCTTTTTCATGAATATATTTGTAAAAACATGTATTCTATACAGGTATACCATATTTATTTGAATTATAATAGGAATATAACATTTAACCAATAACAACCATTTAGATAAACAAAAAAAAATGTATGTTTAAGATACCCTTTAACAACCCGTATCATTTGGAAAAATTCTTTTAAACACAATCATTAATATTATGTGAAAATCGGGTTTTCCCTTTTATTTGTAAATCATTTTATCATCGATTAAAGGATATATCATTATACTTTTAAAAAGCAACTGTGTTCGGGTGGAGAACGATTGCACGAGTTTTCCCTTTTAGGAAATACGATTGTGGGAAGTGCTGGAATAACAAAGAACGAGATTTTACAAAGACTTACGATTTCGCAGGAAATTAGAAGCGCAGTAGCCTTAGCGAAATTTGTTATAATAAATTTCAGTTATTTTACAATTATTTTTAGATTTTAAATACATATTCAAATACATCCGTTCAGAAATAAATTGAAAAAATGTACAAGAATATTTTATTGGCTTAGCAAAATATTATTATTCCCAATTGAATAATAACTAATAATAATAACTCACTAATCATAGAAGGAAACAGAGTACAATATTAAATATAAAGAAATGTATACTAATAAATTTAAAAACCTCTACTATTGACACTTAGTACTACACATAAGAATCAGATACATCTATAAATACACCATCCAAGAACATTATGTACACAAGTTATTGCGGTGTGTAAATTATGTCTGATAACTATTTTAGCCCAGAACATGGTAATTTAATATATTAATATAAATCAATGGTAAAATAAAATATTTTATTTTATTTTACTTTATTATTAGTAGTACCTATATACCTATACATTAATATATCGATATCAAAAGTAAAATTAATTAGACCATTCAAAGGTATTATACTATATTCATACTTTAATTATCAACAAAAAAACCTATGGAATGATTAATTGCCATATTTTGTCATATTTATCTTTTTCAGACTCATCCAATGTCAGCAGTATCAGTCGAATTTAATATTTAATGAGTAGTCAATAACCATTAATAACCTTTGATGTGGTAATGTTAGATTAAACAAATTAGCCCCACTCCACCAAACCCGAATTAAAGTTGGCCGAGACCGAGGACCCGGAGCCTATTGATTTTGGGGGCTCATCATTATCCCTGAAATATTTTTGTTTTAATGCTTTCAAAACAATTTTAAAATAAATAAAATTACTATAAATAATTATAAATTAATTATAAAATAAAAATGTTTTTCATTTTATATCACAAACAATTACCAAATAATATTAATTAATATTAAATTGATATTCTTATAATTGATAACAATATGATGAAGTATATAAAATGGGAGTTGTGAACTTCATAACATAAATGAATAATTACATGCCTATGATACGCATAATCCGGCATAGATGATAGTTTTTACTATCTTTTATTGTACCCAGGTGGTAATAATTGGTATTGGGTATTTTTGATGTAATCGCATGGGGTACCTACCATAATTAAAGTACACAATTATGCAATTACCAGCTGATCCCGTGCACTTCGTTGCCCGTTAAAAATGCCAACTCTATATATGAGACTCGCTTGAGGTAATGCAATGCAAGTATTATATTATCAGGTAGACAATTCACTTGTGGTGGATTGCGGACCCGCTTAATCCTTACTCTAAATAATACATTACATTTTTTTTTTTCATTTTTCTCAACGATGAGCGGTTCAAGTGCAACTTAGCCACCTTGGTAGGCAATGTGCAAACATTCAATTTGATGCATGCTTATATCTGCTCGATTAACCACTGGCAACCAATAAACAAAAAAAAAAATACCAATTTCCATTAAATATATTTATATTTCTTCTATAAGCAATAGTAACAACATTTTAACACTTTAATACCCGAAATACCCCTTGCAATTATGCGCAACTACTTAAGTATGTACATTTATTAAAAAGTAAATAAATATATTAAAAAATCTTAACAAAACATACTAGCCTATATCACTTCTGGAGTCATGAGGCGTATTTAAAAAAAATCATCAAAATCCGATTTATAGATTTTGAGTTGAATCCGAACAAACATACGTACAAAGAATTTTATGTAATAATATAGATACAGATATAAGTCGTAAAAATGAATTATGTAATTTTTTTAAAGGTAAAGTTGATAGAGACCCACTAAATGTTTGTTTTACCTGGGCCCAATTGATCCTCAATCTGGGTTTGCACTTCACGCTGAAGTCCACAATTTTACATTTTCATAATATTTTGAATTTTCATTATTTGCCACCGCGTGCAAAAAATGCAACTCTGCTTATTATGGATAATAATAATAATAGTATATGTACCCACTCAATTTATGTTTCCATGGTTTTCCTGTATTGGTTTTTAAATTTGTCTTCGTATAGTTAATAAGATTTAGAAACTTCCTATAAATCTACGTCGGTATCTACTTACGCTGTACAATAATAGGTGCATTAAGGAACCTTATGTATCAATCTACAAGTATTTACGCAAAATGTCCGTCACGGAAAACGGAGAAACATACATTGTAAAGTGCGTAAAAAATAATTACGAACATTTTAATTTTTAGATTCCGAGCGTTGATGAATTTGTTGTATTTACAATGATGTGTATTAATTTTGTCTGTCTATCATCAACATTTGTGATATTAAAAATGCTCCGATTTTCGTCATCAGCATCTTTTTGACCTTGAGAGGTCTAAAATTTGCAAATTATTTTTCAGTTCATAAAACTTTTTTTAGCTAACATTAAAAAAATATAGAAGATTCCCCACAAATGTGTCTACCTTTAACATAAAAAAAAAATTACTGGAAAGTTACGCTATTTATAGCCATGAGATATTTTCGATTAATTATTTTTTTAATTATTAAATTTGGTTATTTATACAAGTTTTATTTATAGAATCAGGACACAACGTCTCCGTTTAGAATCCTTTTCGTACGCAATGATTTATTATTGAATTCAAATATAACGCGTCCATTACAATAAAATACTCGACAATTACTGTGCACAGCAGGGTTGTCCATATTTGTATTATTTGTATCCAAAAAAAAACACAGAAAGTACAATTCAAACATTTAAGATAATAAAATACATATTACTAAAATAAAAAAATATTTATTATTTTAATTTTATAATTTTATAATTTTAATTTTAATATAATTTATTATAATTATAAAGACGTAGCAGTTTAAAATCGGTTGTCGCGTACACGGTACACACAATATACTAATCCCGCGCAATGAGTAGGCGAAATCATTGATTTTGCATTTATAATTTGCTATCGTCTGCCTACAGTTGCATCATTTCAGTTTACCAGTTGTTGATGCCAAAATGTTTGCATTCAATTTCTAATCATTACCAGACCTATAGTTAAAGGTTATACTTTTATAGCAGACAGCATACTTAGTATATCATACAAAATATAATATGTAATAAGCAGGCAATGAGATTTAAAACATAAACAAATTGGAATGCATTAGGTATTTAGAATTTCTTTTACTTTTTGACATTTTGACGAGGGAGAAATTATCAATTGTTCCGATACTTATTAATACGATTTACTAATTAAAAGTTTTATATAAAGACGATCGCCGACTGTTGTCGGTAGAACCTATAGAATACATAAAATAATTTGGTCAAACCACGAATGATTTTTGTAGTTCGGACTCTTACGAACGAAATTTGGTAAATCTTAAGACAAAGTGTCAAACAACCAGTGTTGGTGAAAGTCCAATTTTTTTACCAATATTATCGTGTGCTTTTTACTCATATTATTATTATTAAAGCATATAATGTAAATTACTATGTATTAATAACTTCTACTTGCTTTTGACGTTTTATGTCTTTGCTTTGGCGTTACGAAACCGCTACGAAAAAAATCTCCATGGAAACCAATAGCAGTCGTGTCTTTATTTTTTATCAACTATACCCTATAAATATTACCTAAGTATGTGCTACATATGATTGCAAGGACGCCAAAGACATACATTGTGGTACTTCATTGCAGACTCGTATGCAATATGTTTTTTTTATATTAAATACAGACATTTATCTTATCATTAAATATTACCTAAAAAATTATTATATGCAGCAAGTGACATTTTACTGCGATTAACTCCGAATTTTCCTTTAGACTTTGATATAAATCTTGACACATGTACCTACTCATAAAATTAATATTGAATTGAATTGAATTATTTTTTAATCGAATTTAACATTATGTGTGTCTTATACCTACATGTCAACAGTAGTATACATTATATTTGTACCCGAACGACTATAATATGTCTATCTAGTATATATATATAATATGTCCTTATTATCAATAATTATGTTTATTGTTTATACTTCCTGGTTTATGGTATGCAACGGTGTGGTTACACATTTCTGATCCGCTGTAAGTGCAAAATAATTTTAGTGTTTCTCCTCTATAAAACCCCCAAAAAACTACACTCTTCTGGTTTGACGTTTTTAACTCCCAACGTCCAAAGAATAAAAATAAAATAAATCTTATTTCTTTCTCATTTGAAATCTAGTTTTAGAGAACTAACTAAAATGATATATTAGTACATTATAGTTTTCATCTACGTCTAATAAATAATAGGTACTAATCTCGTTCAAACTAAAAAAAAAAAAATAAAAGAAGTCAAATCTATGTTTACGAACACACAAACTTCCAGAAGGTTTTATAATATTTCCATTCATACAATATACGTCATATAGGTTAAAATGCGCACAATAAAAAAATAATAATACCTAACGTCATATTATAAATATTATTTATGGATATAAAATGTAAAATCCATGACTTTATGTGATTACTGGTTAATAATATACATATCTTGCTCATCGGGAATGATATAATAAACTGATGATTTAGCATCCAATTATATTCCCTAGAGATAACAATTTCATACATTATTACCAACAATGTAGTTTTCCAATAACTTCACTTAAAACCGTGATAACCGTACCCATAAGTGACTGTATGGGGGGGGGGGATAATAAAAATAAATCGCTTGACCTATAATGATTTATGAACATTTTACATTTTTTCAAACCCACTTCCCTTCTCCCCTGCTCCAATACATTTTGTCCTGCGTTTCCCACTTCTCTCCCCCCAATAGTGGACATTATTTTTGTGACCTCAGATGAGTCAAATATACTCAGATAATATATGATTCTATTTGAGGAGCCGAGAAGTGTCGAGGTATTACATGAGGTGCAAAATAAAATCTGTTGTACAATAATTATGTTATATATTATAATTTACAATATTATCATCTTATACGTCATGCGTATTTACAAAACCGATGATACGCAGAACCGTCGAAGACATGTCGGCATCAAACAATGAATTTCCAACTGATGAACAAAGCTCAATCAAGGATCCTGGTTCTGAACATCAAATCTCGGCCCACGGTTCCGGTTATGTCTCGACTGAGGACCCCGGTTCCGTTGGTCTCGGTTTGACCAAGGATCGCACTTCTGGTCAAAGCTCAATCATAACCCACAATTCTGCTATAGGTCAAGACTCGACCGAAGATCACGGTTTCCTGAGTCAGGACTCGGCCGAGGGCCGTGACCGTAGTTTCCCGACTACGGCTTGCCTCGAAGGACTGGTCCGGACGGATGGTCACGGTCGACAGCTGGTCCTGTTGGACGGCAACACGGTTTACTGGCGTGGACATCAGTCTATGACTACCGGAAGCGGCCGCGTTAAGGTGATGGCCGGTCACCGTGGTGGCCATTACCCCGCGTTCGCACGTTACGTGGGCGCTGGCATGTTGGACGCAGCTGTTGCTGGACCGGACTTCGGTCGACATCCGAGCGCCAGCCACGTACTGACGGCCATCCGGGAGCTGGACGACCGCTGCGGGGTACTGGTTCTGGTGGCCAGCGAGACGGCGGCCATCCTCAACTACGGCATCGCAGCCCAAAAGGCCCGATCTCAGGGCATTGTTGTCAAAGTAAACAATATTACAATTCAATCCGAATTGAGGGGGATACGTCTTCGGGGTCCACCCTGTCCCCGATTATAGGTATATCAAGTAGCATTTTAATACAATATTTTTACGATTTTATGATCGTGTACATTTTATTATACACCTTCTAAAATCTATAAAATCTAAGAATAATCAAATATTTTGTAAATAATTATTATTTAACTGCGTTTATTTCAGGCTATTATTATTATTGATTTTTAAATAAAATGTTATTTCTTGTGTATAGAATAATCCTAAGTAGTAAATACAAGCTGCTATTTAATTTATTTTACTGTAAATTCGGGGTAATATTGCTTATTACCAGTAAATAATATTTTTAAGTTATGATTTTATGAATGCCGAACACTAAGTATTTATATGTTAAAATCTGTAATCAAGACAATATTCTTTTTTCTTTTATCCGTGTAGGACTTAATCCAGTCTTGAACTATGTACTAAGTACTTACTTTACATACCTACCTCCCTCGACACTCATTTTTCACAATATTTAAAACTGAAAATGTTTTTGTAGAGAATATATACACACACATTTCTTTTTAAATATAACTCTATATCCGTTAGAATCGTGCGTATACACCACTGTAAGAGGTACATCTATATTCCAAGCAATAAGAAGGTCATAGATGTTCAATAACACATCGATATTTCTGAATTTATTTTAATTATTAATTGTTCTACGTTTAGTCATCACAACAAAAACATGTATTCAGTGGGTCCCATTATCTTCTTAAAAAATAAATAAAATAATAATATATTATATATGCTTTACGTCAAACTGTTTTTTTACAAATAATGGACTATTTGTTTCAAAATCAAATAAAATGAATCCTTTTTTTTAATTAACAAGCTAGTGGTGGTCGGTGATGATGTTATCCGAAGTCGGTCGACGACTGGTGTTCGGCGACGGGGTTCTGCTGGCATAGTACTGATATGCAAAATTGCTGGAGCTCTGGCTGCCGGCGGCCACAGCCTGGCTAAAATTTTTGCCGTATGTCAGCGCCTGTCTATGGACCGTGTGGCCACTGTAAACGCAGTGATTGGTTTAAGAAAGCGGAAGTACAGCGAAGATACTAGCACTGAGTACGTATATAATATTATATAGGTACACGCATACAATTATACCACAACCAAAGTGATAATTTAAGTCCCTTGACACGAATCATGAAGGTAAGCTTTCTTTAAATCGTGTCATGTCTCATGTACGGTTGTATATGATATAGAGTTACCAGTATTTAGTAACATATACATAATAATTATATGCGGAACACGACACGCAATGTGAAGTAAGCCCCGCGGCATTATACTGCCTAACGCCTATATAGGTACCTAATAAGTTTGTAATCTGTGAGGATTATTTTTTCCATACGTCTAAACTCTAGACCTGAGTATTAGTTATTCAACATAGTGTCTACTGAAAATCTTAGATAAAAAATAATAATATAATAAATAATTTAAAATAAAATACCTAAAGTAAGTACATTGCAAAAACAATTTTCTATCAAACGGTTATTTTTAAATCAAAAATTTCATAAATATGTCAATAAAATAAATACATATTCGAGTTGTCCACCAGGGCGCTGCCCGTGCCGAAGATTTATATCTTTTATAAATATATTTGTAAAAATTGTATATACCATGTTTCTTCGAGTTATAATAGCAATATAATAAGAAACAAATGGCAACCATTTATGTATATAAAAAAATATTTATTTCTTCTACTATTTGTACAATTTACAATTATAACCTATGACTAATAGCAAATAATTATAAACAAAAAAAATGTCCATCGTACATTTCAAAATCATTGTTTAAGCACATTTTTAAAATAATTATATCGGAAAATCCTTTCTTATTGAACATCTAAATCATTAGAGGAACCACTAATCCAAATTTCAAGTTCGAACGTTTTGTAGTTTTTTGGATGTAGTTATCAGTGAGTGAGTGTGTGAGTGGTATTTGGCATATATGTATTATATACATTTCTACACGACTAGCTGAAACATTAATCTCGCATGTATGGATTAATGGAAATCACTACTAAATAGAAGGTACGAAAAAAAGTTAAAAATTAAATAGTACGACGTGTATGCATTTGAAATAGGGAAAATTCGAACGAATACCTTATGTCCAAGAATAAATTTGATGGTCTCATTCATCTTTACGAGTTACGACCGATTTGCACCAAATGTTGCGCCTGATCAACTGGTGGGTAGGCGATTCAACCTACATACCAGGATGTGCGACGAAATGCATGACAACTCCGCTGAGAATAAGAAATTACGTCACATGGGTTTGAAAAAAAAATACAGTGTAATCGTGAGGACGAAGGGCCATGTGACCAGTTTGGTCTGGTACAAATGGCCACAAGTACATTATAAACAAAAGAACGTACTTAAAATAAATTAAATCTAAGGCAGGTTAAAACAAAGTGCTCCTATGCGATAAAATACTCTTTTAGACACAATAAATTAACGTACGAAGTGCATATGATACCTTGCCCGTATCAATGATTGGTGTTGTTCCAACTGACAGACATGATAGAACTAGTCTCAAATAATAAGAAACAATCTGAAGTATTTTGTCTAAGGGCGAGAATTGGTCAAGCAAATGTATGATTCATTATTGAGAACTTCAATAGTAACACCGAGTATAGTAGGTATTTTATAGTGAGTAGATTCTTCGAGATCATGCAGTTGGTCTATGGATATTAACAGCCATTTTTTGAAAGGGACTTTTAAAAACGATGTAGATGTGGCTGTAGAAAATAGTTAACAAGATCCGTGGGAATAAGCCACCAATCGACCGGGTAATCTTGTGTAGGAACGTGACACCAGGTTAATGATCATATCGTGTGGCATCAGATCGTGGATTTGACTTGTTCAATGGGTAAAAAAGTGGTCTAACGATGAGGTAATGAGCGAATTCGTACTAACGCAGTTGTGAAATTCGTCCAAGAATGCACTTCACCAATATTCATCCTATCCCGAGTATAGGTGGTTTTGTCCACCTGAATGAGTTTGAGGAACCTCTGATTTCCCCGTATGTGATTATGGAACAACATTGCGTTTTGACACCTAACCTGGCTGCACCATACCTTTTTTTGACCTATCATAAAATGCAGGGATACAACATTAACATGGGTTAGGTGACGATGAGTAAATATCTTTTCAATTAATTATCGATCGATAGACTATAACTTGGATTAGTACAGTGACCACAAAACACCATTATCAGTCGATGGTATCACGTCTATTTTTCGCTGAAGATAGTTCGCGTGACAATTATTCGTAGGAAACTTACTCGAATACGACAATTGTTCGTAAAAAAAAAATAACACTGATAATCAAGTATTATATTTTGTAATCTGTAACCTACATTAGGTATCTTTAACACACACAACACAACAGTATAAAATGTGGCTAATTGCAAACACGTTTTAAAATCATATCGATATCTTATCGTTATCGAACATTATATGGATTATCTAATGGGCACACAAATCCCATCGCTAATGTTCTGGAATAGTACTAATAACAATACTAATACTAACACACACCTGTCATTACACTTAATTCATCCAAACATCCACCAATTTGGAGATTTGTTCATATAATCCAAAAAGGAAAAAGTATTAATACTTTAAAAATTCAGCAGTATGTTGTGGATCAAGAACCACCATCCCAAATAATTTATCAAAATAAAAGTGAAAATTTCAAAAAAAATTTGTCCAGATTATATAATAACCGTGCAACAGTTAATTTTCTTCGTGGTATTTGCCGTTTATAATGTTTATATCGTACAATTTTCAATTGCAAATATAAAAACTATGTACCTACCTTCAAACGTGGAAAAATACTTAACTACTTTGTATTTTATTTTTTATGTATTACTAGGTATATTTATCAATTATTTATATATATGTAACTACTAACTATTTATAAAAAAACTAATTTATTGACTTTTGAATTAATTGTTAGCCATGTAAACCTATTTTGAATTAATAATGTATTAATATGGAAGAACAGTTTTCGTATTCGAACAATTTGCCAGCACACATTAGATGCGCGAGAAACTGTCACGTGAACTATTTTCGGTGAACAATTGATGCATTTCTACCTTGAAATTAACTCTTAATTATGATCGCTGAAGAGAACTTTCAGACTTTAAAATTCTTAGCCTCAAATAAGACTTTTCATCTGATCCCTTAGATTTACTCTGATTACTTTCAGGAGAAAATATCCGATACAACGACTATTGATTTCTCTGACATTAGATGGGATGATCCATTATCGACTGGGATATGCGAAAGAACTCAATAGTCGTTGTATCAGGTATTGTCTTCTGAAAATCGGAGTCAGTGAATCTAAGGGGATCAGATAAAAGGTCTTATTCAAGGCGAAAAAATCCAAAGTCTGACAGTTCTCTGCTGCGATAATAATCACGAGTTAATTTCAAGGTATTCAAACTCCAAAGAAAGTATGGATAATGGATATGAAATAATATCAATAATAATGATTGGGATACAGCTTATAATCCTACTTTTGAGAAAAAGGAAGAATAGACATTGCGAATTGTGGTAAAACTGCTTGCTTCGTAGTGATCAAGACAACAGTTACAATAAAAATAATAATATAACATCTATTACCTAGGTAGGTAAGTATAGGACTGGCAAAGTTGACTTTTCAGAACAAGCACTACGCATTTATTCCTCACTAACATAACACTAGTTCATCTGCTGATGTCCGAATCACATTTTAAAAACATTCTATAAAATATTCAATTAACGTTAGAATAATATTTTTAAATGTTTGAGAATAATTTATCTAGACAAGAATAAAATGTTGAAATAAAAAAATTAAGTAATTAAATTAACCGGAATGTACAATTTTGAAAAAAAACGATTTATAGACTGACGAGTTGAAATTGGAAATCTGGAACTAAATATATCGATCTTAGCACTATTCACACAGCTGATATGCTGTTGAAGCAAAACAACGATTTCAGCTTTAACCACCATTATTTTATAGGTATTCAAAAATACATTAAGGTATAGGATAGCATAATCATACACCTCATGTTTATTCCACACATTTCAACATGGCGCTCAAGTATGAGCACTAGGCCACTAGCACACTCATAATTTGCGTACACTAAGATCATTAAAAAAGTAAAGTCACAACAACCACCTAGAGAGAAAATAAAAATTAGAATTGTGTTTAACTATACAGCCATTGCATGAGGACCAGATTTAATCGTCTGTAGATACACAGAAAACTGACAAATGTACAACACTTAGATACTTGATTCACCAAATAACTTATAATAAAATACTTCTACAGTTCTACGTGTTTACTGCCTACTTTATGATTATTAATGTGCTCAACAATTTTTTTCACTGACTTACCGTGGATACATAACAATAATCCGCTAAACATTTTAAACAAATTAGTTTGTAATAATATGATTGTATCTATTGTCTGCAGATATAAAATATATCAAATGCAGGTGAATGTAAAATTAGTTAAGTTACACTATAATACTAGGGTTGAACGTTTTTTCGGTATGCCTGTTTTTGCCCAAATACCGAAACGGTATACAGTAAACCAGAACATACCGCAATACCGACACACATCGGAAAACCGCAATACCGTATATTAGTGTGGTAACGATTTTTTTCGGTGTAATATAACATCAATTAAAATATGTTATAAAAATGATTTACTCCCTCAGCATATTATTTTAGTATTTTTCAGTTTTCCAGAATCACGGTTTTCCGGCATTATGGTAACAATTTATTAAGGTTTTCCGATATGTATCGGTATTGCGGTATAATATACCAATATCACGGTATATCTTTTCATAATCCTATATTGATAAAATATAAGTCAAATATTAGGTGGTAGTAACACAATATTAATGCAATAATCACTGCATCTATAATTGTAATTAATGAGGTATTACCATAAAGACTATTACATTTTTCTTTAACACCCTAATAGTTGAAGTATTAATTCGTTCATTTATATAGTGCATGCTTGATTATAATTATATTATGCGTTAATACTTTTCTTTGTTACAGTTTTATACTATCTACTGATTATTTAATGGTTTTTTTTTTATTGTTGTTTTGTTCATAATAAATTAATAACTAACCTACAGTAAAGCATAATAAATTATACTAAGCCAATTATATTTTATTCTTACAAGAGTATGGTAAAACAAAACTGTCCATAGACCACAACATATCATTCTTGGTGTTTATAAATTATAAACATACTATTTAAAATGACCTACCTCCGTGACAACGCTAAGATATAATCATAGATATCCATAGATATAATTTATATAAATGATACCTGAAAAAATAGATAACCTGAGCACAGGTTTGCAAATTTACTTCCGACGTGAAGTATTAAATAGATCCACACAAACAAATGGTAAGTCGAAATTCACAAGTCTGACGATTTTCGCAGATGTGAAGAAAAGGTGTTGTTGCTGGGCACAGACGCGAACGGCAGGCACGAGACTCGGACCGTGCGGACGACGGATCTCAAGGCGATGGTGTCTGCCACGTTGAACTTACTAACAGACGATGACCAGCACATCATGCGCCGTTGGAGGGATACCGACATCGTGGCCATGATCAACAACATGGGTGGCATGTCAGACGCGCAATTCATGGGTATCGTGGCCGAGGTGACCAGTCTTCTCGGTGCGGCCACTGGCGCCCGCGCAGTACACCGGTGGTACACCGGCCGGATGTTGACGTCGTCAAGCGACACAGGCGATGGGTTCTCCGTGACCGTGATGGACATTGGCGCCGCGGCCAGAGGTTCGGCCACCGCCGATGGCCGTGTGTACGACGGCCTTTGCTACTCACTGATAGCTTGTCTGGACCTTCCTGTATCCGCTTCCGGTTGGACGTTTGCTGGCCTAGACGGACGTCTCGACCTGGCCCAGCATCCCACTCCCGAATATGTCCGGCGCCACCGCCGCTGCCCCTGCGATCTCCTAACGGGTGGAAATGGCCGCGGTCGAGCCGACGACAACTACGACCTTGACGAAGATGACGAAGACGACGATGCTCCTCCTAGCGCGACTATACCCGAAGACCAAGTGCCGTTCGTAACGGACATTTTGAGTATGCAATATTATACTATAATATAATAATATTTTAAAAATAGGCATGGGTCCCCGAACCCTCGAAGTGAAATCTGTTGAATTTCAAGAAAAATGAGTTTCAATTTTAACATCTCAATATAGGTAGTTCAATCAAAATCTTTGAGTTAAAAGTAAAATACGAGTTACTGTTTAAAAGTTATAAAAAGTTAGTATCACATTAATTTGAAAAAAAAATTATGTTTGAGCCATTAAAAATTAAAATTCAACTGATCCTATGTAATAAAATACTATATTTTCCTTGCACACATCATTTCCGGTTATATAGGTCACGACCTAAGATTTTTTAAGGTTTGATGAATAATAATATTATTATTGTGCTGTGTATAGTTCACGTGTGCAATCGGATTAGCGAGGAGGAAGGCCGGATGAACGCAATGGACAAAACAGACGACGGTGACTGCGGAAGCAACTGGAGCCGCGGTGCCGATGCGGTGAAAGCGGCCGTGACTGCGGGCCACGTGAACGTGGCCAGCCCCGCAGACACACTGCGCTCGATCAGCCGGCTGCTTGAGACCCGCGTGGCCGGCACTTTGGGCACGCTATTGTCCGTCTTGTTCCGGTCATTTTCACTGGCATTTACCAAACATTCCTGTCGTGCGACCCTCGGACCGGCCATGTGGGTAGACGGTCTACGCCGTGGTGTGGCCGCTGTCGAGGCATACGGCATGCTTCAACCCGGCGACAGGACTATGTTGGATGCACTCGTTCCGGCCGTCCGTGGTATGGAGGACGTCTTGCGCAAGTCTAAAAACCCGGTAAGCACATTTGACTTTTAAGTATCCATAAAACGGATATCATAATAAGTGATAACTGTTATAGACTGTAGGTAGCTATAGGTACTTTTCGTAGCAACTGTCAACGGATTACAATAAGAGAATAATAATATTTCAAATGTAAAAATTAAAAATATTAAACTCGGGAATGAGGATTCGGAGATGATGTGAATTCAAATCAGCTGTTTACACTGTTAAAATAGAAATGTCATAATTTTCGTAATAAGGTCATTTTCAGTCTTGTAAAGTATTCGAATACTTTTTTTTGTATTTGAATACTATTCTAAATACATTAAAAAAGATATATTCTAATACGTATTCTGAATATCTTTTTTTAGTATTTTTATTTTATATTTAAATACTAAATTTGAAAAAAAAAGAATATTTGTGTTTATAGATTATATCTATCCTGAGTAGTGGTCATTAAAATCATAAAATATAGTATCAGCCATAGCCCATAGACCTTTTACTAGTTGAGTAGTGGTGAAACCATTAGCTGTGTGCTTAGATATATTTTGCAAGGAGAAAAGTTCATGTATTTTGGTTATTTAATCACATCCATTTCTCAACTTATTTCACAGTATGAGAATATGAAAATAAATGAAAATTTCAAGTTTTGTAGATCATTAGGTAACTGATATAATTTGTTTCAATGTTGAAAAAAGATTTGAAACTCAACTAACTGACTCATTTTTTGTAATTGCTGCAATATTTCACCCTTTTTTTAAAACCAATGGGATCAAAAATTATGTTAAAAGAGAAAAAGCTATTAATCAGTTTAAAAAAGCAGTTAATGAATTTTTCCAGTCTTCTAATGTGGAAGATGACAGTACACAAGAAATTAATAGTAATAAAAATCAATCTGATGATGTATTAAATATTTTTTTTTCTAATTGGTCCAACAAAACAAATATCAATAATTCTGCAGAAAATGAAATATTGAATTATTTTTCAAAGAGCCCAACAAAGAATTTAACTTCATTGTATGATACTCCTATTATAAAAAAAGTTTTTTAAAAATACAATACGCCTTTACCAAGTAGGGCTCCAATAGAATGTATATTTAGTGTGGGGAGTACAGTTCTGACCAAGAAACGTGGAAAAATGACTGATGCAAATTTTGAAAAAGTAATGATGATTAAATGTAACAAAATGTAAATTTTTTTTCTTGATAATTTATTAGTGTATAATTATTGTGTAAAATATAATAAAGAAGAGTTGTACTTATAATAAATTAATGTGTCTACTATCTACGAGTATGACTTAAAAGGGTAAAAAAAAGTGTTTTAAAAAATTGTATTTTGAGCAAAATAAGTATTAATAAATAGTATTCTCAAAGTATTCGAATAATTTTTTGAGTATTCCAGAATGTATTCTAAAAATGTATATTTTTTGAAAATTATTCGAATACGTCTTCTAAATACCTTTTTATGTTATAAATCTTTTATTGTTTTTATTTATATTAAGTCTCTATTATCTGTATAATTGTATCTGTATTATCTGTATTAACTGTTGAGCTTTTATAGTTTTTTACTAAAAGCTAATAAAAAAAATAAAAAAAATATCTTTTTAACAGTTAATTCGAATACGTATTCTGAATACAAAATAAAAGTATTCTTTACACGACTGGTCATCGTGTATACTGTACATAAAGGTATTTCACGATAAATAACGTAAAGAATGTGATTTTTGTCATTCGTACCGATCGAGCAAGCGATGCGATAAGTATCTACAGTGTAACCAAAATACCATACATATTATCATTTGAGTATTGGTTTCTAACATTTTTTAATATTTTCCTGTAATTAACTCTGAAAAATATGTCTTAACGTCGACATCCTGCAATGTATCATTTTATTACCAGTTTAACAATATAATTGTTAAATTAACTAATAGTCGAGTAGTCGACGTCATTTTCATTTCACTATTATATTATTGAGATTAGATAGGTACGTCATTACGCGATACACAGTTAGTACATAAAGTGACACATCACATGAAACAATTACTAACTTTAGAAAATATCTCTGACTTAATTTTCATATCTACAAATTGTACTATAGAAAATAAAAACCATCACTCTAGTCAGTGATCAAAAAATAATTAATATTTGAAAAATATTTACAAAAAACAAATACAATAATACTTATATGACTCACGGGACAAATACTTATAAATCCAAGATCTCCGATAACGCTTTTAGTAATTAGAATTTTTCAAAGAGGGTTAAAAATGCAATAATTGTAATAACAATTTTTTTTTCAATGATAACCATTATTACACAGTACATACACGATACAATTTACTGAGAACAAATAATAAAAATTGTAAATGGTACAGCATACTACCTAATGGTCAAATTAAAAATTAATAAAATAAAATATGTATGACTATTGACTAATATGAGTAATATAATAATAAAATCTATGTATTATAAAAGGTTGACAAGTGGATAACGATTTGCTGCACAGAAGTTGTCGAGTATACCATTATAATGGATGTGTTAAAGTTGAACTCAATGATAATTAATCATTGTTTAAGAAAAACTATTTTGAGTGGAAGCGGTGTGTCAGCATAGCGTTATTGGTACTTGAATAAATAATCAAATTTCAAATTGTACTTGGAGATATCATGAAAATTTAAAGGGTACCTTAAACCACGTTCGATTTATACCAATAGTGCTACCTCAAATCCACCACAGGTGAATTGTCCATCTCAGTCGCATTAATTCGCAAAACGAGGTACATCGGCACTGACTTTTCCGTGAACTGAGCACACTAAAACTATATATATACAATGTACATAGATGCACCTGTATGGCTCTAGATATAGCGATATATTTTATGCTTTGTATTTTTTCACTGTCCAATTCGGGTTATACAGCTAAATATGAATATTGATTCATACGAAGTTAATAGGCACTCAAACTACTGAACCGTTCTCGATAAAATATTATAAATATTATCTGTTTGTCAATAGATTCCTTGAAACTTGGAGAATGTAGAGTGTTGATACCTTATTTTTTCAATTCCTAAAAAAAGCTAAAGGACAGATCAAATATGAATTTTTTCGGCCCTCGAGAAAATAATATTCTTTTTTTATGTTGCGATTATAATTAGTAGACATTGGTGTAGCATACTGTACATTTTTAGATTCTGAGTGGAGCTATGAATGTATTGATTTTACAACGATCTGTGTTTTTTTTATTTGTGTCTGTGTACATGATAAGTATAGTTGAAATAATGCTTCGATTTTTAACTTTAGTATCTTTTCCTGTGTGAAAGTGAATCTAATTGGTGCATTCGAGAGGTCTAAGTTGAAAATCCCCAAAAGTTTTCAAAAAAGCAAGGAAGAACAACAAAATTAAGAAAAAAACGTGAATTTTTACCCAAAATCGGTTTTTAACAATTTTGATTTTTGGTGTAACTCTAGACCATATGACTGTAGATAGGTACATGAATCTTTCACTAAATGTATAAATTAGCACTTTTCATACACCATAACATTTTCAAAATATTTTGACTCATGTTGAGTAATAGGCATATGAAATTGTCGATAGTTATTAGTTTTTTAAAATTAACGTCTATATACCAAACACTTTTGCTCATTCGAAAAACTTGAAAATGTAATACAAAGTTCCTCGTAAGTTGCTGTAAGTGGAATTTAAAAAAAAGTTGAGGGAGAATCTACAATATTTTAATATGGCCTATGGGCGTCCAAATTTCGAATTTTGACAAAATACGTAAAAAATCACAAAAATTTACAAAAAATATTGTGTTAGAAATTCCAGGCTATAATCTTTTAAGTGTAAACTATTGAAAAGTAAAATCGTTAAATGTAATATAAATTCATTTCTTTTCGGCATTATTATTTATTATTATAATACTCAGTATGATTGTATTAAGTACCTATATCAATGTTAATAGGCGTGCACACTGCACAACAGGTGTTAATGTTAAATTTATATTTGTTTATTTAAATTAATGTATACCTACCTATATAATAATTAATAAGATCAAATAATTCATTAGTTAATTTGTAATACTTATTTTATGTTTAATTATTAAACGAGATCGACTACAACAGTTTACTATATAGTAATATCGACACTACGAACACCAACAACGCGGCATAATACTAGTAGATAGAAAATAATATCATATCATACAGTCCGTGCACTGTGCATGTATCTACTAACCTGTTGCACGATACGCATGCGAGCTGCGCTATTATTTTCACTGTTATTTATTACAATATTATTGCGTTGGTGATGTCGGGAAAATTCCAACAGCATATCGCCAAACGTGTACCTCGCTACGGAGACCCGAGTGGCGAGCCCAATGACACGTCCGATGGCGTCTGCAGTTATGCGACAGTGCGGGCGTTATCGTCTCGTTGGATTGGGTCTACCCCGCCGACCGGTAGTGTAGGTGGAATCGTCTCGGGGGGAATGTTCGACGAGTTTTTATATTTGCGCAAACGGTTTTTGAAAACGTCCAAATAATTTTGGTCGTTACATACGTAACATGATATTGACAAAATGTCAGATTCTTAAGTTTGATATCGGCAGTGTTGGGTTATTAAATGATAAGCCGATGATTAAGGATGACTTCTTAACTAGGATTAGATATATACAGTGGTCGCCGATTAGAGTTATCATATTGGTTTACTGGACAAAATGGATAACATAAAGCGGCTAATCATACAACGAACGAAAATTAAAGTACGCACGTAATATACGCAGTTCGTACTTACACTTTTCGATAACAATACCTATACGATTGATAACATTAACCATGATTATAACAAGCGGTGGCCACTGTATTTATATCTAATTTAAAATTCATAAATTTCTAAAAATATACCATCATTGAATTTGACAAGTATCTACAGGTATAGGTAATACGTGTCAAGGTTAATATTATAATAATTTTTAATATTACAATTTTTAATCATAAAAACTGAAGCTAAGCAAAATTAATTAATCACGAAGTTAGCTATGATTGATTTCTTCAATACGTTTTTTTCAAACAAATTTTATTTATTTTAACTAATAAATCATCTTATCATTTTTATGTTCGCCGTCAAACGTTATGCGCCAACTCGGACATTTTTACCCAGATAGAAATGTTGACACATGCTTACAAGTCTCTTGACCAATTTCGCTATGAATTATGATTAACACAGATTTCCTTTAAAAAAAACACACTGCAGGTCTATCTACTCAACAGAGCTGTTAAAGAAGCGGACGACGGATGCAAACTGACCGAGCACATGATTCCTCAAGGGGAGAACGACGATGGCGGCTGTGGCCTACGGACCTCAAGTTGTAATGCCGACGCAGGCGCGTACGGCGTGAAAATCGTGTTGGCAGCGATACTGGAAAAGTACACCAAACAATCGGATGCCGCGATGACGACGGCAACAAATTGTATATGTCAGACCCCGACGTGATATTCGCCGACGATTGATATCATATTATGTAATAAACTGTGTTGTTTCTGCAATAAGAGTGCGTAGAAATAACAATGTGTCGAGAGAGGGTCGGAGCGTGCCGAAAAGACGTCGTGATCCCGTCGGTACCATTTCCACATTACCTATTCGATAACAACAGCTGCTTCTCTTCGAGAACTGCGCAACTCATACCTCGTTTTTCTGGAATGTCTTTCTCACCATGGTCAGGGAATCGTGTTTTCTGTTTTTATCCATTACATTCATCGGGTTAGATCTACTTGTAAAAGGACAGCTGAAAGAGGAGTAAGGAAAATCAAAACAAAACAAACACATCATTAATATTTTCATATTTCATATAATTTATTTATTCATTTTTCCTAGTCGATTATATTAACTTTTACAATATTATACTAATTACGTTATTAATTTAAACTTAATTCATTCAAAAGATGGGTAACTTCAAACAACATTTCGCCGAGGCGCGCGACGAAAACGCTTCTCCAGGGCCTTACAGACTAAAGAACAACACCGTTTTACACAGCATGTAGTAATAAGACAAAACCAAATTTCAATATTAGCTACTATAAAAAAAAAACTAATTACAATATTAGAACGTATCGGTAGTATCAAGTATCGGTAAAATTAGGTTATTGCATAATGAACACACCGGTTGTACTAATGTAACTTGTTATTCATTTTTTAATTTTTTAATCGTCTTTAAACGCATAGTTATACACATATACACGCACACTTATGCACACTAACACACACACACTTTTACATAAAACAATTTAGTGTTGTATACAACATAATACATATATAACTATGATTTAGCTTACAGAAAAAAAAATGTATTAAAGAAATTATAATTATGATACATAATTTTACTATTTATGAAGGGATTATTGGACATTGCCAGTTAATATATTTATTTAACATTAGATAAAAGTGTCCTGCTGTATATAATAAGAGCATATTATTTAATAAAAAGAACAATATTTGGGTTCTATGTAGGTGTATTTTAATCAACAATTTATTTTAGGAACTAATTCGATTAGTTTAAATCAATTATTTTAAAAATTAACTAAAATTAATCTTCATCTAATTTCAAGTATTATTACTTTTCAATTTGAATACGTACAATAAATATATCACAGTAAATACTGCATGCATGCAAATAAAGAGCAATTATTAGAATAGTGAGTGTTCACAAAAAATATAACGAGATAAGTTTCTACAAACATTATACCATAGAGGACGAGTATGAGTTAATTATACAAAATAAAACTAGAACAAATATCATACAAAATAATAAAATAAATTATAAAATGTTAGTACTTTTTCTTTCTCAGATATAGTAATACAAATGGCGCTGAGTTATTTGTGTAACTTGGTTTGTTATTAAAATGCACTAGATAAATCTCAACAATTTAACTAAATCATTAAATAACACTGTTATAAAGAACTTAAAATCAATGTTTAACATTAGTAATTGTAATTAATGTAAAAGAGAAACCTCTAATAATAATTGAACTGCAAATTGAAATAAACAAATAAATTAAAAAGGCACAACCAATCGATCTTGAGAAAGAAAAATATATTTAAAATAAATTATTACTATAAAGGTATTTATCGATCAAGCACAGCCTGTTCCAAGGGCAAGGGGCAGTGTCACCAGCCGTTTTTTATGTAATATAATTATTTAATAAATTACTTAATCTTAATCATTATAAATACTATACATAGAATTTCATTGTTTCACGCTAAGTTACAATTTATTTAAAATTAAAATTTAATATCACAGACATGTTTGCAGATCATTTTCATTAAAACAAAATACTGCAATTTATTATAAACTAAAAATTAAATAATTATTGTAATCAAAAGAACATTTTTTAATTTAAAGAATTATAGTTTATGTCAAAATTATACTAAAAATACAGTCATATCAATAACAGTTTTGTTAAGTGCACGTCGTAGGAGATACACCATATGTGTTAACTCTCATTTCTTCAATTGCTTTACACCATTCCAACGCAAATCCTTCAGGATCTTCTAAGTAATAAGTCCTGTTGGGCTGCAAAAGGAAAATTAAAATAATTAAAATACTATGCCAAAAAAGTTAAAATAACTAATTAGGTAAAATATATTAAATTTGATAATATATTATAATATAATATAAAAATGAGATATAAATTGTAGTTACCGTGTGAACGAAAAATATCCTGAAATTTTTAGGTTCCACGCGCAATTGTGGACTCCAAGGTATTTCTCCTTTTAGGGTCATAGATGCTGGATCGGCATAATACAAATGTGGACCCATTGTTAACATCAACATACGCCTTCTGGCAAAAAGACCCTAAAAATGGAAAAAACAAATTAATACCATAAAAACGATAGAATGCACTCATAGCATATCGAACAACAAAACTCACTTTTCGCTTGTCAACCAATCCTTGTTTGACAATCAGATTTCCCTCTACTAAACCATGCCATTTACTGTTACACCTCTGCTGGTTCAGTTGGTGTTGCTTCTCTTCGTCATTCATATGAAGAATGCCAGACCGTTTGCGCGGTCTAGGTACAGATGCTGGGGTGGTTGTGGAACTGCTTTGGCCATCCAGACCCAGTAACCTGGTCAATTGTTTGTCGTCCAGGCCTGGTTCCAAATGATCAGGAACTCGATATTGGCTACGAAGCTCTTGGCCTTCGCTATTTCCAGGTAGGTAAGGGTATATAGGTGGTGGATTTGTTATATGCAAGGTGTCAAAATCCAAGCCATTGTAAAACGGATGAGAGCGGATGGAAGTGTACCGTAGGTCATCCTTGGTGCCTAGGCGTTCGTTTGGATCAAGCACCAACAGTTTCTGTACCAGATCTTTGGCATCGGCGTTGAACCCATCTGGATACACATAGTCGAGGTTCAGTATTTTCTTGAACAACATATATTCACTCCTGCACAAAGAGAATTTTATTAGTAAATATTATTTATAGCCAGGTACATTTGTTATAATACACAAAAATATATATTCACACGTCGCACTACCAAACAATGAGATGTGTATCAAATATTACATTATTAGGGTACGTACCTCGATCGAAAGGGGGGTAAACCAGCAATCATTTGATAGATAATGCAGCCGAGGGCCCATAGATCAGAACTAGGCGAAATCGTTTTCTCAGTCAACAATTCGGGACTGACGTATTGGGCAGTTCCGACGAAACTGTTACTTCGCTGCCGGGGATTGTTATCGTTCAAAATAGATTTGTCCACAGCGTCGGGCTGTTCGAGTATTTTCGAACACCCAAAATCGGCCACCTTGATGTGCATATTGTGGTCAAGTAATATGTTTTCCGGCTTCAGGTCCCTATGCATAATGTTCAAGTCGTGTAGATGCTCCAGGGCGCGAAGGATTTCACCTGAGTAAAATCGCGTGCAAGCAGAGTCGAATGAGCCCACTTTGTTGATGTACGGTAGCAAGTCACCGTTTTTTGCGTATGACATAACAAAATCTAAGAGCAATCATTAAGGAAAACACCACAAAAGTGAGCAACCGGATGTAAGAGATATACAGCCTAATATAGAATTTTGTACAAATTAATATTCATTGATGAGTTTGAAAAGGATACAGAGTCGTTCGGCGTCTTGGAACGTGCAGTACAGCTTGACGAAAAGACTGGATCCGGAATTGCTGAGAATATTAAGAGCGTCCTTTTCACGACGTACTTGTTCGCGTTTCTTTTCCCTGATGATTTGTTGTTTTTCGCAGACTTTAACTGTAAAATGAAAAAATAATTTATCGTCAGTAATATGATCACCGGTATAGACATATATATATATGAACTATATTATAGTAGAGACCAAGAAATAAGTGTCGTCATTAAGGGAGCGGGAATGGGGATACTTAGCGACAACAAATTTACATAATTTTGAGAGGGGTTTCCCCTCTTCTACGATGAAAAGTGATCGTAAGTTAAATTTTGTATACAACGATAACGTTGAGTACAGAAGAGAGCGATAAAAAAATCGACTGAAATTAACACCGGTACTAATTAAGCGAAGAAGTCATATAAATATTAATGGCCGACTAATATGCGTGCGTTTTATCGTAAACGTCCGTTGTTCAAGGGTAATAATACCCGTGCTCGAAAACGAACTCCGTGCACCGACATCGCTGAAGGTTGACACGTGGAAGACACATCCTTGTAATTTTATATTAGACTATAAAAAATACGCACATACGACAATAACGGCATTTTGAGGTCGCGAATTTTATTTCGATAAAATGTAGTAAAAATGAACACGCGCAACGAAAGAACTCATAACGTGTGGCACTCCACCACCCCACCATTACTCCTCCATCAAACACTGGTAGCAATGTCACGTAGTTAATAAGTTGCTATATTTTCCCCATTGAAACATTAGTTGAATTTATTGAATTTAACCCTATTTATAACTGTAGTTGTGGTAGTTATGGTAAACGAAATGCTATATTTGTACAGTGCATAATATGAGTCACTAACTTATCAAATAGACACTCACTTGCATGTTCGCGATTCGTATGGATGTCTTTGGCCAAATACACCTGGAAAGACAAAAACAATAGCATTTAACGTACGGGTTATGAACGATATACAGTGTTATTACTGCTGTATTTAGTGTTGTTTGTGTGTGTGTGTGTGTGTGTATGTATATGTGTGTGTGTGTGTGTGATGATGATGATAACACGTCGGTCACTGAACCGGTCTAAAAACAGTCGTAGCCAAGGTCAATGAGTTTACGCCGAGCGTGTTACAACGAACATTATACCTATAGGTAAAACACTATTACGATACCCGAGTCAAAGGTCTTTTTGAGGACACCACGGGTCGGTAACACGACGACAGCGACAATGTTTTTTTCCCCGATAGAATAACGCATGTGCGGCCACGTAAGGTCCACACACGCGGCCGAGCGAAATGAGTGGCGCGTGTCGATGATAATGGGTTTGGCGAACCGGCGGAAAGGTCGACGACGATGTAAAAAAAACCGCATAAAAATAGATCGTTCGAGTAATTATGTTAGCGGAGGTCGGTTAGACCGTATGACGATAAGGAATTTTGCATTCGTAGGTGTTGTTTGTGGAGATAGTATAATAATAAACAAATTACCTACACGAAAAACTTGTGGTCGTCAAGGTGGTGCGCTGTTGGCAAATATAATATACTAGTATGCAATAATATTATCTGTCTGTGATTTTTGTGGAGGCAAGTGTCATGTCATTTCAGACATTTTATGGAGGCAATACACGAAATTATTGTGGATCTGATAAATAAAGTTGGAGGTAAATCGTGATATCATCAGCGCCGTGCCATGTATACGTATATAGATTATAATATATTATATAGTAGTTAACGGTTGTTGTAACTCACTGTCGAGTAACTGCCCTCGCCAATGACCTTTCCGAAAATGTAATCTTTTGGATTGCGTTTCGTCACTGGCATCATGTTGGCGATGTTGTCGGTAGTCAAAGACTGGCCACCGCCATTGACTTGCACCACCTGAGACGTTTGGGTGGCCTGAGTTGACGGTGGCTGTGGTGTGGCCGTCTGCATGGTCGGAGGTGGCGGCATGACGACAATTTGCTGCTGTGATTGGTGGTGGAACACGGCAGTGGAGGACGATTTGGCTGCTGCTATCTGTAGAGAATAAGAATACTATATTATACATGCAAAACTGAAATAATAATAATAATACTAATAATAAAAAAATCGTGAGTTACGACATGCACGCGGAAAGAACGGCCGGTTCGTCGAGAAAATCGAACACCCGCCGCCGTGATCTCTACCCGACATACACACACTTAAACTTAAAAAAACATTACACCGGTGGCGGCTGTGGTAGTTGCGGAGGCCTCTGACGTCATTTGGCAAGTCGCCCAACGTCAGAGAGACTCTCCTCCCGCCCGGCGGCGACGACGACGACGACCGAAATACTAAACGTAATGTAAAAAAAAGAAAGACAAAACTGTAAAATTCGCGAAAAAAATCGTACAGTCTTTGTCTTAGCAAATGTATTTGTTTAACGCGTCCGTATGAACAGTATGCGATGACAAAAGTAATAATAATTTAATAAAAAAACTCGGCTGCAACAGCAACAAACATCATCAATGAGTGTTATGCAGTGCACTGCCACCCGGTACGCGACCTAGGTTTGGAAATCGTACACATTTTAACACGGCGTTTACGGAACAGAATACGCGACGATCGAAATGCATTCAGCGGCTTCGGCGCATAGTTTGCAAGGTTGCGGTGGTACATGCTGGCATAGTTATATTATAATGGTTCATAATAATAATAATAATAATAATATGCGAGTCGTTTCCGGATGGCGTTGGGCGAGGAGAATATTATAATATGGAAAGTAGGTAGGTACCCCGGTTTTTACACAACATCACGCAACACATTATGCGAAACGCTTCGATATATTGTGTTTCGTTGCACACACATAAACGCATACAAGAGCTGTTTTTCAGGGGAGGAGTAATACTAGATTTCATCGGATCGTAGCGACGTGGTCTATACTTAATTATAAAATTATTTCACAGCGGCTTCAGGTCGGGCGACAAGAGGCGACGAGACGATTTTTTTAGCGCGACGGAGGGCGCTAGAGCCGTCTTTTGGACGGCTATCAGACGGCGACCCTGTGACCCGGGCCAGACGGTGTGCCGTGCCAAACACGCTCGGCCCGGCCGCCCAGACACGCCGCGCGCACCCCGTCACGCCACGCCGGACACCGCGCGCGATTCCCTATTTCGGAACGATAAAAATGTTATGTACGCCGCGAGGCGCTGCTGCTGTTGGCGGCGGCCACCCGCGTTCACATCACATACTTTTCCATACGACGGCGACGACTATATACACGCACATGTGCATAGGTATATCGAGTGTGTGTGTATATATATATATATAATATGGGTTTACGTACGCACGATTTGCAAGCACGCACCCGCGGTGCGATGTCCTGTGCGGAATGCTGCACGGACGAAATGCCGACGGACGATATACGACGTGAGGGTAGGGACGAGGGAGAGCGATAGAATTAAAAATAGAAAATCGTAAGAGTAATTTAAAAAAAAAAAATTGTAACAATATAAATTAATGTATTATTTAGTAGGTATGATGTATTACGTACGGAAGTGAAGAGGTTTTTGAAGAGGCGGCGACAATATTATTTCACAACGGCGCGCGATATGAACTATTACTGGTGCTCGGTGCTCTGTTGCAGGACGACGACGACGCGCGCCCGCAACAACGATGTCAGTGTGTCGCGGGCGTTTTCGTCGGTGCGTTACACCACACACAGGCGCGCGCCCGTGACGTAATTGCGTGGGATTCGGCGTGTACGCGCCGCCGACGCGAGTGGGAGTAAATAAAACAACCCTATATCCCTCTGCTACTTGTCCGCCCGCCTGTTGGCGTAAATTATGACGTAAACGGACGTTATATATTATAATCGCGTACACCGCGGTCCTGACTCATTTCCGCGTATCGGACGGGAAGATGAGGAAACCAGCGGAAAAAATTCGTCAAAAAAAAATCACACGGTCCCACCGGGGGCCACCGAGAGTACATCCGCTTCGTCGGTGTACATACTATTATACAATATATTATGGCGATTGATCGGAATTCGTTCGACGGGCCACACGCGCGCCGGCAACACGTTTTTTTTTCTCGTAAGCACAGCGCACAAACACGGAAAACCCGTTATATCCGCACGACTACTCAGCTCGGCCGGCTCCACAGTACATCACACAATTGCCAATCGCTTCGTGTTTCGGCGGACACCCAACGATCTCTCCCCTCTCCATCCTCTCTCACCCCTGGAAGCTGCGACCGAAAAGACGACGACCTCGGCTAGCCCCTCCATTACACCCCCCACCACAGTGTTAGGGGTACCCGGATCTCTGAATTCACGTTATCAGGTTATAAACACACGTTATATTATACAAATTACATCGTCGAATAATTTGTATTCGACTCTAAATGTTTTTTACAAACGTAGGTCGTCAAAGGAGAATGGAAAAAACTATATTTTTTAGCCGTCCAGCCGTCTCGGTATGTGCGTGCTTCTTGTATGTGTGTTGTTTTTGACGATTATTATATGTTATGCGTTTTGGTGGCAGGCCAAAAGGCTGTTTTTACAGCCACTGCGGCCTGTGCATAATATGAATTCATCGAGATCGCCGGGAGAGGAGTAGTGAGAGAGCAGAAGGGAACGCCACGGCCTTCCTCCACGTGCCGGTCGTTATGATAATAAAAATAATATTAAATTTCGCTACACCTGTACACAGTACATGATACTAAATACACACACCAAAACACGCTGCAGCCGTTTCCGTTTTACTTTGTCGTAAAACTTTTTTTTAAACCGTTTTTGCCACTCCCCGGCGCCCGTCCAACAGTGGCGACGACGCATTATATTAATATAATATACACAACATATACGCGTACGTATTAACGCACGAAACGCCAACGGTTGACCTATATTTTCCGAGTATTCGAAATCCGGCGGTGGCAGCCCGACGTAAACAACCTAGTGCACACACGCGTACAAAAACACAGCTATTCTACTACCGCCACTACCTATATTATTCGTACTCGATAGTCGTATTTATTATATATTATATTGTATACACAGTTTTGCTGTAAAACTCTACTCGGTTATTATGTTAGTTTTATGCAGTTAATTACAATTGCGTTACCACCGCCCGCCCGCACTCGAAGACGTGACGTTAGGCTTGTTTCTTCCGTTTCGGATAGAAGAAAAACTTACTGCACATTAGCGTTTTATACTGCAAACTCCATTGTGAAATCGATGCGCATAATATTCCTATTATATAATGGTACCTATATAGTATGATTTTGCGTACTAATAGTTGCGACAGCGGTGGAGGCGGAGCGCGGCACGCAACCTTCACCCACATAATATCGTTGTTGTTGTTGTTGTTGTTGTACACAATGGATGACGACGACGGACAAACTATAGATTTTGAGCTATGTTGTTCATTATATTTTAGGAGCATTTCATAAATCGATAGACTTTTGGATGGTTGGCAGGGATGCTCGATGGAGTCTGTGTGTCACAGTTATGAAACATATACAGAAGTTTTAGTAATCGTGGAATTACAGTCGTGCACTGAATCGACAACAACACGACGGGGTTTTGTGAGTGTATATGTAAGTATGTTTATCTTTCCGGTAGGGGGTGAAGTGGTGGAATCGATAATAGTGTAAAACCAGTAAGTAAAGACCTTATTCTCTGAAAAATCTCGTTTTAAAGGTGTTCGACTTCAAGGGAAGGCGCGGCAGTGTCGTTATACGCATTGTATGGTATATTATATTTATCCAATTCCAAGATTTTCGTTTGTTATTATTACGTTATCGTATGGTCCGTCCATCGGTGTGGCTATCGCGTCGCGACCAGGGCGTCGTATTCGAAAACAAATTTATGAAAATGGCGCACACACACCACACTCGAATTAATACACTTCAGATGTATTATCTACACTCACACACAGAGGCGGTGTGTTGTTGTCGTAAAAAAAAGTCCGTCTCGTAAATATTAATTAAAACACAGAATACAAAAAGAAACCGTATCACTGTACGTCGTGTGTGTGACACTGGTATGCGGCTTGAGATAAAAAAAAAAAAAAACAATAATAATAATAATCGTTATAATTCGGCGGCACCGAAAGCGCCGTGTGTGTGTGTGTGTGTGTGTGTGTGTGTGTGTGTGTGTGTGTGTGTGTGTGCGCGTATAAGCGCGAGTGTCGATTATGTATGTGTGAGTATTGTTTGTTATCGCGGGCGGCGGCGGCGGCGGCGACGCATTTCATTCAAAACATTGACGCGATCGGAAACCACACGTACGCACACGTTGTTGTCGAGTGTACACAGTGGTGGTGTGTGTGCATCCGAATTGCGTCATTCAACAATTTGTGGCGCGTTATCTCTAGCGGGGATCCGACGGCGGCGTGTGACGTAACAAATATAGTCTAGAACCGGACGCGCTTGCAAGTACCGACGCCGCACCAGGCGCGATAGCGGGGGTGTACGCCGGCCAGCACACGGAATAAAAAACTGATTAAAAGTAAAAACATTTAAAAAACACAATGACCGTAACGCTGAGGAAGCTATCCGCGGAAAACCCGCAAAAATGATAACGAGGCTAAATAATAATTATATGAATATGAATAAAACAACAACAGCAGAGATAGAAAACCAAAAGAAACGACAACGGCCTCAGAAAGTGCTCTTTTGACTAAATATTATAAACAATATTGTTCTCCGGATGTGCAAAGAACGATGGCCGCCGCAGAAACACTGATGATGGTGGTGGTGGTGGTGGTGGGGTGGTGGTGGTGGTGGTGGCGACCTTGCCAACGCCCAAGGCAGTCTCGTCGACAGCAGAGCGGTGTGTCGTCGTCGTCGACGATGTTGTTGTTCCGTTGTTTACGGTTTGTTTACAAGTCGACGAGGCCGACTTTCGCGGACGCACGCGAGACACACGTCCGTATTTATCACGTCGCCGTCGGCGATTCGAAACAAATAAAGGCTTTCGCTCCTAAATCCACCCTCTCCCCAAACGACGCCGTACAAGCGTACTTTAGCGATAATAATAATGAGGCATTAAACATTTTATTTTCACCAATTCGTTTTCTCGCTCAAACTAGTTTCGTACAACAACACTGGATCCGTGTATTTATAAAACGTGTGTACACCGAGCATCAAGGACACCGGCGGGGCACCTACCGGGAGTCGTTGTCGTTTGTTTCCCCTCACCGGGGCGAAGTGTCGGTGGCGGCTGTTAACCCTGCAACGACGACGACGACGACGACTCCGCCGCCGCACGCAAGGACATATGGCGGCGGCGGTGTCAACGGCCCTGTTGGGGCGGCGGGAAGGCGCAGAGGAGGAGGGCCACCGGGGTCGACGACAAGTTCAATGCCATCTTCACGGACGCGCGCGCGCGCGGGTTCCTTGTGCAGTTGTGTATAGTAGTTGTACTCAATAATAGTATAGTAGTAGTACACACACACAACCCGCGTTTTTTTTCCCTCTCTTTCTTTTGTAATAATAATAATAATAATAATATATATTTACGCGGTAATATACACAACCACGGCCGCCGTCGACCGTGCGTGCACGCGCATGTTTGTGAGTCCAACTCATTGAACACCGGTTTTTCCCACCGAAAATAGCTTGTTATTATTTTTATCAACGGCGGCGACAACGACGTAATAACAACAATATAATATTAATATCGTTCGCAAAAGCGTCAATTGCGTGTAAACACGTCGAGTTATTTCTTCTCGGCGAAACGGTAGTGAAAGCGTGCAATACGCCGCCGCCCGGTGAAAGCAGGTGTAGCACGTTGTCTGGGTAGTCACCGTCGTCGTCTCGCTCTCACACCTGGCCCAGGGATCTGCAGACTGCTGAGAAGAAAAACGTACGCGGCCCCTATTGTTGTCGTCCGCCGACGCCGCCGCTTACCGCTTAGCGATCGAGACAGGGCGGCACGACATACGCGCACCGGGCCGGCCGCCTGCACCTGGTTAAACCGTCTGCGGCTGCTATGGTACACGACGACGCCGACAACAACAACAACAATAAATTGCTGGTCGCGAACGGAGATCCCCGCGCGCGTCGGACACTCGAAGACACCCCCCCACACCCCCCGTTATGGAACCAGACGATTCCCCCCTCGCGCCAGACGCTCATCCCCTCCCCCACGAGTGTCATGAAACGATGATTCGCAGCGCATAACGCAAAACCTCTCTCCGTTTGTTGTACGAAATAATAATAATAATATCTAATAATATCTCTCTCGGTCGTAGACACAACACGACCCATTTTTTCTGCGAAATCGTTCCGCCGGAGGAGGCACGACGGGCCGTCAGACGGCTCCGCCGTTATTTCGTAATGATAATGGCATCATTATTATTATTATTACCTATTATTCGCGGTCTTTGTATTTATTATATCTATGTTATCACGAGGAAAATAAAAATAATCTGAAGGAAAAAACGCACAGACACCCTCCGAAGGTGGACAAGACACGCGACGACCTTATCGGAGGGCGACGGAAAACCCAGGGCCCGGCGCAGGTATTAGACACATGCTCATATGTAATATCGGCAAAGTGAAAAAAAACAGCGGCGATCGCATTTCTCGTTCTTTCGGTATGTGGGTCATTGTCCACGGTGGTAGGGACGGCGGTACACACGCATCCACGCGCGCCGATCGTTATTTATTATTATTATTAGAATATTACACAACGCGCATTCCTCGCACGTTGTTGCACGAGACACACGCAGTGTCGGATCCCCCGTTGGAGCATGGGTTTTCGTATCCGTCACACGAGGCGTTAGTACAAGTGTACACAGACGCGAATTTTTCAGAATCGATAAACCGCCCGCCCGCCCGCACGACCGTGCGACGGAATGCACGCAGAGGCGGGGAACTCGTAAGAGGGCCAGTAGGTCAAACCGCATCCCTCTGGAACAAACGATTCGACAGAGGTTTCATGCATTTTTTTCACTCAGTCTTATTAAGTCCGACCGAAATGAGTTTGGATATTATAAATAAATAATCCATATCGAGATGACCCGGACGAATTCTTGCGATCCTGAGGGTGAACCCACCGGCTAGACGGCATTCGATAATGTTTACATACGTCATACACCACGGTGTGACGTAACGAAAAGCGCGAAGGATTACGGACGACAGAGTGGCGGCGAAAGCGCGGGCGCCACGCGCAAGCGCCTTCTCAGACCGTCGTCAAGGGTGCCGCACGTTCTGGACGCCGAATTACAGAGGGCGGCAAAACAGGGAGGAAAAAATATGGAAACTCATGCGGGGCGCGAGAAAATTCACCCACGCTGTAAGTGGTCACACGTGCGAGCCCCGGAAGCGGTAATAGAGCTACTTTTTTAAAATATATCTGGGCATCATGCCCGCGTACCTTGTTGGCGGCTTTTTTCGATATCTTTTCCTTGCGGCCAATACGAAACACCCTGGCCAACGTTTGTGCGAACTGCACTGGGCGAGACCGGACGATGACTGATGCGGCTGAAGTCTGTTTCTTCGTCTGCTGGTGTAAGTGATGGTGGTGATGGGTTAGATGATAGGCGGACGTCTTGGTATCCATTACGCGGTAAACGATACGGAAGGAGAGCGGCGAAACGAAGTCAGCGTTGACGGCGTCTCACCATGGCGTGACGACGTAATTATTTCGGGTGCTGACTTTATTTAAATGCGGTGTCGTTAAGTCGGTATTTAAGTTTTTTTTTTTTTATCCTTTATTGATATCGGTGTATAATACACGAATTGATTAAAATAGAATATTAAACTTAGGATGTATTGAAAATCACAAAATAAATAACCGAACGTTATACACTGGGATGATGTACGCAATACTCACCGCTTCCGAACTTGAGTTTAAAATGATATTAAATAGTTCCGATGTTTGTAAATAATAAATTTGTCTAGACACGAAATTTCACTAAATTCGAACGCTCGCGAACGCTGGTATTCGAATACTGACTGTAGTAGACTGCCGTCTGCCGGTGGTCGCCTCTGATCGAGCTCAACGCACTCTCGGCGGCGTCGTCGTCGAAGGCTATCTTGGGGGGGACGGTGGGGGAGGGGCAAAAGTCCCCCACCGCTGCGGCGGCGCGTACGGACCTGGCCGCGTTATACGCTTGTACACACGCGGCAACGCGCGGATCGCGTTTGCCGCCGCGCGCCGACCGTGTGGAATACTGTGGATCCTCCGTTCAAAGTACCCGCCAAAACGGTTATTCTCTTTTGTACGACGCGCATTCCGTTCTATCCGTACGGTTTCTATTTGCTGTTTTGTTTCATTTCGTTTTTTACGTTTATTTTTCTCTTCTCGGTATTTCTCGGTTTTGCGTCGTCCGTCTTGCTCTCCGGTAACCGGAAACGAAGCGGAAATTGCCCAGTCCCCAGAACGTTCGGGATTAATACAACGTCGTGCAGGGAAGACCGAAATTATTTTTATTCTCCCGTTTAGCAGTGGTCAAAGGTGGGATAAAGATAAACCGACACGGTTTATGAATGGAAAATATGTTTAAAAAACAACTCCATGCGTGCACCACTACCGCACCACCGATGACCTGTCGAGTGGAATTTATGAATGTCGGACGAATTTTTTCTTTTTCAGATCATGATTATTTATTTATACATTTTCCTTCTCATCTTTCCTTCACGTGCCTTTCATCCAACATATATTATATATTATAACGTTGTCCAAAACCCACCTGACATTGTTCCGAAGCATTTTTAGACAATTTACTATATTATGCCGGAAGACGGAAATGTGATACCCGTATGTGATGATACACTTAATAATATTGATAAATTATAATAATACTGTGTGAAACATTTTGGCTATTAGTTATTATTACTTATTAGTTATTGCCATTGATAAAATAAACTTATCGCCTATCGATAATAAGCAGGTATAAGAGACGTACCTATGGGCTATAGTAAGTATTGGATGCTATCAATTTTAATACCTACCTAAAATATTACAGATAACACGATAAAAACCCGGTTCTTCAAATATTTCTGATCGAAATGAATGATATTTTAAATGAATGGACATTAGTGATTACATTGAACATTCAAGAAGGTCGTAAAATATTGCAATATTGTGAAAGTAGTCATAGGTCATAGAATACAAACATCAAACAAAATGGTTTTTTTTTAGAGAACTCTGAAACGTGGAAATATAAATATATAGCTATGTTGCACAACTGTAGGCTAATAAGTAATAACCAATGATGTTATTGAAGCCTTCCTTTAAATAAATAAAAAAAATAGTATAATATTATACATTAAATACCAATCACTTATACTATACTTGTATAATCATTATCAATATTTTATTACGATAATGTATTCAATGTAATACTGTATGTAAATTAGGTAATGGGGAGGTATTGTATTTAAACATGTAATTCAGCGGACAGCTATACACTTAGAAATCAAAATCATTGTATAGGCGGTGATGGACTGTTCGAAGAATACTATTATTACATTTTATAATACACAGTTTGTACTGCAATATTATTTGTACGTAGAGTCTGTTTGCCAAACCAGATTCGTTGTAAACAAAAACACATTGGCCACTACTACTAATTATCGTGTGTACCCAGGCGAGTTTGTAAACAGCATGGAGGAGTATTATTATTATTATATTCGTCGGAGAGTTGTAACAATATGATTCACGGACACACGCGCTGCCGAAGGTCGTCAGTTGCCGCCACCACCACCACCTCCGTGACTTGTTGATTTTTGACACAAACGTTTTGGCGATTTTGCAGCCACCGCCCGGTGAGATTTTCCGCGAATTCAATATTCTCGACAAGGATATGAATAATGTGGCACACATGGTTTCTAAAACCGAAAGAACCGACCGCCGCATGGGGTGTGTACGATATCACACTCCAATCGTGTATAATGCTAGCTCCACACTCTCGCCGAGGCGAAGCGAGGCAGCGCGAGCACGAGAGTGTAGTCGGTTCACTCGTGTCGTCTTGTCTCGCCTCGCCTCGCCTCGTACGCGCTCCGTTCGGTGTCGGTATTTTGGTCACGAGTCAAAGGACACGCGGCACGAGGCGAGCTCGCGAGAGTGTGGAGGAAGCATAACAACAGCGATCTCCTAAGGTTTCCTCGTCAAACCGTCCATTTTAAACAAAACACGCGGATACCGTAGTACAGATACTATAACAACACAGTATATACCTATGTTGTAATACATTAACACAATAAATATCGGCCGTTCAGCCCTAACCATCACCAAGCCCACGACAGTACGAAAGCCACTAAACTACCGAAGCCATGTAAACGTTTTTTTAATTAATTCGCCTAAATATCGTACTGCTGAAATCGTAAATTGTTTCGTTCACACCTCGATATATTGACAAATTCGTTAAGTATTATCGACTACCCGGTGATTTCGTTTTCGAAATTCTACCGTCCGGGGCGGTTTTCCAGCACGAGACTCCCGCACCACGTGTCTGAGTCACTGGCAACGCGACGGCGGTGTGCTATTGCGGCGTGTGACTCACAGAGCTATAGGCTGTTGACCTCGGCGGCGACGGCGGCGCCTGTACACATCACATAACGCGCGTATACATACACGACGTATCACGTATACTGTGTATATATAATATATATATCATCTATAAATATATATATATATATATATACTTAAAAACAAAAAACGCATTATATAGGTATTATTACGATCATGCCACTGTCGCGGGGTGGTGTGAGAGTGTGTGTGTCTGTGTGTGTGTGTGTGTGTGTGTGTGTGTGTGTGTGTGAAGTCTGCAGTCTGCACGCACGGCACACCGGCCCAGACGGTCCGCCTCGCACACATTCGTGATGCAAAAACGTCGCGGCCGCAGACTCTCGTCCATTGTTTTGCGTACGGCGGCGGCGGTGTCCGACTTTCTATGAAGAATTTTCGCTCTTATAACACTGAGGAATGCGAAACCACCACACACTCTCTCGTTCGGTGTCTGTCTGTCTGTCTGTCTGTCTCTTTCTCTCTGTCTGTCTCTCTGTCTCTCTCTCTTTCTCTCTCTCTCTCTCTCTCTCTCAACTCATTCCTTTCTATAACTGTATCTCTCTCTATCTCTCTCTCTCTCTCTCTCTCTCTTGTCGTCTTGTTTCTCTGTGCAAACAGCGGCGCGAACGGACAAGAATGTGCGGCGATCGCGAGTGAATGAAAACGCGCGCACAGCATTCTCGTCGTCGTCGTCCCGAAAGGGCACACGCGGCGGCCCGACTGATTTGTAATATGGTACGCATCGTATATATAGTCGGGGAGGGGTGGCGGAACCTTCCTAGGGTCGTTGCACTCTTACTCCGAGGGGTTTAACGTCTCTCTATACACGAATATAATAACGTGTTATATACATTGGGCCGAGGGAAAGAGTGAAAAAAGAGGGCGCGCACCCTGTTCACGCGGATCTAATGATAAATGGTCGTCGACGCGGTAATTTCTCGTACCGTCTAAGCTGGCCACGTGGGGTTTTCCAGAAACGGGGGCACAGGTCGTCGAATACAACTGCACGCGGCAGTGTGTTACATGCCACTGTATAAATATGTAAGTATTCTGTTTTTTGTTTTTCCCCAGTCCGCTGGGCTGTGGTATTGCCACAGTTGGCTGCAGCCATGGTTGCAGTTTGGAAAAAAAAAATAATTAGCAAAGAAACAGCCTCTATAAATATCGCAATGACCAAACCTAAAATCGAAGTACTGAAAAATCGTCAATTCTTTTACCTTCACTCCAACACCGATTCTCAAAACATTTTAAACAATCGGGCTCAACATAGGTACATAAATTATTTATATACATAATATTTTTTCGAGTGAGTTCATTGGCACGAGTCGATGATTAATATTTACGGACCCATGCTGTACGCATTCATACAAAAGCCATGTTAATACATTAATTTAATATACCTAAATACCAAATACCTACCTAATAATATATGGTTTTACTTTTCGGATGGTTCTTACCTCACGTGAACACGTCCACACCGCCTATTTATACAGCTGTTTATAATAAACTATACTTGATAAATAATTTCACACAATATTACTATCGTCATCGTCTAAAATATTATACAGAAACGATTTTCGATAAATCGGCAAGCGTGTTGTTGGTTGATATTTCATTTGCCCGAGCAACAAAAATCACATCGTCAATCGCCTATTTCGTAAATGTGTTAATTATACTCGTTCGTATACTATATAGAGATTACCTATGCAGAATGCATGTATATTCGACGACTAAAATTATACGACTAACGGTCGTTGTAGTTAGTTTTATGCCATTGCCATATTATAACAAAAAATACAAATGCGTTTATTAAAAATGACAAAAAAAAAGTAAATAATTTTCCTACAGTAACCCATCAAGCCATTTTTAAAATATTATTTCTTATATTATACATTATAATATAGATGCTATAAATAAAAACATAAAAAACATAAAACATTAAATCAATAAAAAAAATTGTATAAAGTACACAAAAAAAAAGTTAAGGTTTATGGTTTACCTATAATTACTAAATTGGAAAATTTAAACAAAAATAATAAAATAACTAATACGTACCACAGTAGTACACACACACACACACACACACACACACACGCGCGCGCGCGCGCGCATTTAATTGATTACGTTTTACCGTGTGAACAGATCTATTTGACAAACTTGAAGTTTCGGGGTGCAGAGATGTGGACCATATGGCCCCAATTTGTATAATATAAGAAATATTATAGTATATTATACGCCGGCACTGATTTCACTATAACCAATTTTACGAATAATAGCTGCGCGAGGACTCGAAGCGTTCGACAAACGTCATTGACTCATTGTTAATATATTAAAATGTATAATACACTATGGCCTAGTTGGTAGGTAAGGAAATCACCCTGTCATCTACGATACTTTTTTTTCAAAAATGTCGGATATAGGACATACATGTAGTGTTATGACTTATGAATACATTCAATATTGATATTATTTTATTTCCAGAAGAAACGAAATATGTATGCTGCATACACATTATATGATACGCAAGTTAAAAATATATATTATCAATTAATTAGAGCGTACTCGACGACTTTCTAAAAGTTGAACAACAATGACGCCGCGATTGTGTGCGGTGACGGGTAGAAGACGAAAAGTCATATAATTATATTATAACGTTGCGACGCATATGGTCGAAAACCGTTCTATTTCTAGATTAGACAAAATAAAAAGACTACCGACATGCAGTTTGGATTTTGTATTTTTTTTAACCAGTCGCGTTAAGAATTTCATACACAAGTATGCAGCAGTAGCATGTAGTGTCAACGACCCCAAACACTTGTTTAACGACAATTGCAGACGTTCAAAACTTAAAAGTTTTTATACACTCATTTCTCGCTTGTCGTTTCGGGACAGACAAATTTACTTCGAGTACACACAACCTTTGTGAAATTACGATTATGACCAGGTCGTGATCAGGTGATCAGTGATCGGTGATCGGCAGAAAGATATAGAAGAAATTAAAGACTGCACATGAAGTAAATATGGTATATTATAATATACTACATGATAATATGATATACTATGGGATTATAATATAGTACATATAATGAGCAGTGACATTTTTATGGGAATGTTCTGTGACTTAACACACTCACAGAAATAAAAAATTACTGCAATCTTTTTAGTATTATATTTTTATAACCTTTTGTACAAAATAAAAATTGTATAATCGGCGATTGCAAATTATTATATAATTATACCTAATAAAAACTGGACAATATATAGAAGCCAATTGATACATATTTTAAGAACAAAATAAATATAATAAGTGTCAAATATTGTTCAAGTGAAGGACATAGTTTCAAAATACATTCAATTTAATAATATTCCAATTTATTTGTATTTATAATTGTTTTTTTAAATGTTTAAGCAGGTAATGCCATTTATAGAAGAACAGATATTTTTTCTATGTTTTCATATTCACCAGACTTTCCCGTAAATAATGATGGAGACATTGTATATATACTATGTCAACTATGATATATATTGTTAATATAATAATATTAGTTATTAGAGTAGGAATGTAGGATATACTTCCATTATTTCATTTTCAGCTCATATGGATAGGTTACAATAATTTGCACAATTACAGTTCTTTTGATTAGAAATTAGCATAAGTTTTTGTCATAAATCACAGAGTTCTTATACAACAACGAGAGTACAATTATGTATAATATTTAAAACAAGTTCCACTTTTTTCCTTCTCTGATATTTGCTGACCAACGTGTACTACGTTAATATATTTCTTTGGAAAATAAATTAACATGTTTTCCAATAATATTACTGTTGAATTAGTGTAAAGTCAACAAGATTCGGGGTCATGTGACATCGTGTCTGACATGAGAATATCGTTATCCAGTCATAAATTTATTTCGTTGATATCTGTTTAGACTATAGACTATTATCATAATAATAACAATAATAAAATAATGTACAATGTACGTTAATGCGTATATTATAATATATTGTATTCTAATATGCACTCAACAAATCCGTTTTATTGATAAAACTTATTTCTCGCAACACACTCACCATTACAACAATGCATAATATAATTTATAGAATTCATATAATATAACACACACATACACTGGCTCGACGACCAGGACTACTGGAATGCTAAACACGAGGAAAACACGCCGTGGCACACTTAAAAAACGTACTCGTCATTGATATACTTTACGATTACTCAATGAACCGACCGCGACGATAAAAAAAACTATCATCGTACAATACGCCATATAAAACATTTATAATATACGCCACCAATTATGTTGTGTGGGCCCCGCCCGCCCGCTTGCTCACTCGCGCTAGACGTCTTGTGGGCGGTCACGGGGTGGGAGGGGTCCGAAGAGGAGGGGAGGGCAAATTGGAGTAATTTTCGTACAAGTATTTAGGTACGCGTACGCCGTGCATATAGTAATTTATATTAATTCTGTGCGACCCCAACGTCTGGAACGTTTTTTTAACGACGCGAGTATAACAATATAATATTATACATATATAATATAATATATCTATATATATACATATTTTAACTTGTAAGTACCATTATAGTACCTATTATATACCTACATGACGTGTATAATATGTGGTATTATAATATTAAACTCAGAATGACGACAGTATATTAATAGCTTATTATACAAACTAGGAAACGAAATAACACCCGACTACCTGAGTAATAACAATAATGTATAATAATATATTGTAAAATGTAAAATGATTGTACAACACACGTTTACCTAAGTTAATACATTATATGTTACACGATTCAATGTCTAAGATAATTTTTACGCGAAACCGAAATCAATCGGCCGCACGCAAATCATTTTAATTTATAATAAATAGACTACGTCTAGCCAAAACGAAAATACAGACTATGGTCGTTTGTTGTTTATGTATCGTTTTTGGTGACAATCACTTCCCATCCACCCATACACGTCAGTACGTAATTATCACCCGCTAACCCCGCCAACTCTTAAAAGGTCACAAGTAATTTTCAGAGTTATCAATAATATTTTAGTATTACTAATAAGCCGATTATCGGTATTTTAAATATTATAATTTAAGTATACAGATTGTGCAGCACATAATACGTATTATATCGAAATGGTTATTGTGGTAACTGATTAACTGAACGTACGTGACTGAGAAAACAACTCTGGAAAAACATTCATCATAATATTATTTACGACTGGTCGACAGAATTTGGTGGATGCTTCTTAAGAATTGCAAATTGCAACTAAATTAAAATTACGCATTCGGGAATTTCTCTGCGATGAACATTTTCGGAAAATTAAGTAGTTTTTAACGACCACCGACACTAATGCACCACCACCATAGCAGATGACTGAGACAGGATCTAATTTAAATTTCACACGAAACGTTTTTATTGTCTGGAAATTTGCAAGGTCGTATTCGGTTAAAAACTATTATAATATAATATACATCATAATATATTCAGTAATACAATTAGACATTGAAAATTAGACGTTTGGGGCCCTTTCCAGATAGAAATAAAAGTACGAATAGGGTGTGATGCATAGGCGTATAGCTCCCTTATTCAAACTAAGCCTCCCAATTATAAGTCTGTAACAGATTTATTTCCATTCGGTGTTATATATTTATTTTATTATTTCGACTCGAAGGTTTGTTTACTGCTCTTTTTCTTCACTATTAAAGGTTACTCTGAATTTAATTTATGAGGTCATCCTGCCCATCCTAGTGTTCTTTTTATTTCCTTCATACTTTCTATTATTTTAATACCATGAAATTCTTCTGAGGGACTAAATGCATGTCCAGTAATTTTAAACAATATATCTCCTTAATGACATTCATCAAAATTCATCAAAAAAAATTTTGCTCATTCAAAAATCAAAATAAATATGTGCGTGGTACTGTGGTGTCCCGAAAAATATAGAAACCCAGCTCCACGGCTGTAAGTATGAAAACAAAACTTTTGAAAACGTATCATAGATAATATATTATATAAAATACAATATTCACCATGTGTTGTATTCAAATGTGATGAAAGAGTAAACTAGTTATCAAATATTATACTGTTCCGATATGTTATCAAATTCGATTTACCCTGAACATTCAAATATTAACCATAGATAATAAAGATATAGATATATAGTTGAGGCCGCAGTCCTGGAGTGGAAGGCAATTGAGGCCATCCATATAGGTATATACTTATTTGGTCTCAATTGGATCACTTGATTACCGCTGATAAGACCGTTATGTCCTATCCATACCTTTATTATCTATGAAACTAACTGACATACAAGTCGTCCACTGTCGGTCAAACTAGGGATAACGTGAGGGACAGAGCCCCATTTCCTTTTTTTCAATGTTTAAGATCTGATAACCATAAATTATATTTTTTAATAATCAAATAATGCATGTTAAGAAATCAGCCATATCCCTCCAATGACAAAATCATTTCACCGCCACTGAGGTCGTTGCAATAGTATTAAGTCCTGTATGAGTCTTTACCAATAATAAAAGTGTTATATTGAATAAGCTTTATTTTTCAACTTATCACCATCATATTTTTCAGTCTTTTTATAAACGCTATAGTATATCGGAGTGAAAGAAGACTTCCTCCCTCCACACTGCTCCAGTTACTGAATATAGCTATTCTCTTCGTTCATAACAATCTACATATTAAAATAATCTTCAATCAAACTTACTCGATATACAATCGTAATTCGTGGTACCAAAAATAGAAAATAAAAATAAATGAAAACAAATCATGCGATATCACGTTTAACTCAAAAATAACGTCTGCCCACAAACATCATTCAAATAACCCCCCAAAAAAACCTCTTACCAGCACCACTTTACGTCATTAAGTAACCCTTACCCGCCGACTCCCAAATGAAAACAATTGTATACTCCATTCAAAATTAGATCTGCAGTACCGGGCGGCCAACTTGTACGCAGGGCGTGGCTTCGTACTGAAGCTTCGGCCGAAGCGGTTGACGTCATTTGAACGTTTCCGCCCGGTACGGATCTAATTTTGAATACAGTATAGAATTCTTAAAAATATTAAAAAAACCGTTATTAATAGTCTTTTTAAATGACTTATCAAAAACCCTCATGAAATATTTATCTAAACCACAAAACCATATTTATATCTAAAACACAAAAAGTGTCGTCAGTAGCTTCTCCAAATCATGTTTTTTTCAATATTAAACCGTTCTGTAAATATCACTCACGCGTATTATGGCTAATAATACAGATTCAACGAATGCTTAAAAGTCAATGTACATCCAAAAACATGGTTAAGATTGATATTTGTCTTTATGGGTTTATATAAAACGTATGTCCAAAATTAAGAACGCGAATCATAAAAGGAATTATTGTAACTATGTTCATAAGTATTTGATTTTCATTTTAATATATTTAAAAATATTTTTAACTTAAATATGTTTTTAGGCTGGATACAACACTTTTTTCTGACTGCGTGGCCAAATTTTGTAAGGTTTTCGTTGTCATGGTTACTTATAAACAAAAATATATTTATGATTTATAAATATTCCTTGTAGAGGAAAAATATCGAGTAGCGTGCTACTGGTTTGTACGGATTTTATATGGAATTTTGGAATTTTTCTATTAATTAATCATTTTAATAGTTATAATATAATCTGTAGTCATGGCAACAATTTTAATAAGCAAAAAAATATTCGAATTTCGTGAGCCAAAACTTTATATTCGTGTGTGAAACTGTGAGCCGCCCTATAATAACCTATACGTCGAAAAATTAAACTATAAACAATATTCAAGTCTCACGAAATCTATTGATATGACATTTATTAATAACGGTTTTTGAGTCCATGGAAGACAAATACAGAAACGTTTTTTATACTCATAGATTTAAAAAAAAAAAATGTATTGTATAGTAAAATGAGAGAACCTGATATAAATATATGGCCCATCAGACGCACATAATCTATAGCCAAATGGCAATGGCCCACCGTTGCACCGCCTGGCGCCTGCACTTATACAAGTTACGGTATTTGAGGAATTTTTAAGAAGTATCATTACGTTATCCATTTCGACAGTATAACCGCGCGAGTAGAGGTTATAACTTATAATATATTTTATTATACGCAGTGCAATATTATTTGTTATTTGTATAATTGTATTACACGATAGTAATAACACGAAGCTGAAAGCCCGAAAAATCGTTATGCTGTGCCTAGCTATGTTTCGAATAATATGTATAATTTCAACTGTAATTTAGTGCAATCGATGTTTTAAATCTTAATTTTATTATTTTGAATTCAATGATAATTAGATGCATCGAAAAATTATTTTGAGCTCAGACTGTATAACATCAGCCTCTATTTTTAAGGATATATTGGCATATTGTATTACCCATATAATATATTAATATTTCTAAGGTTAATACATTTGTACTATGTTATTAGTTTATTACTTATTATAACCAAGCTAAAACCTAAAACCCACGCAGTATAGACACGGAATATTGTAGCCTATAGGAAATACATGACTCCAACATTCATATTATTAGTCCATATAAGTAATAACTACAAAATTAAATTAACGATGAATAATAATTTACACTTGATGGTTCTCGTTAGTGAGCTACCGTGAGCTGCAGAGCGTGAGTCATTCGCAATACGGAAAAGTCTAAAATTGTAGTAAATTATGTTTTTTTCGGGTAAAATTATTTTTATTATCCACTTCAAAATAGTTTGCGATTCTCAGTATACATCACTGCCACTTGGACGGCGGTTACTCCGAAACACTATTCTGGCGTACACTGACGTAATCTGACAGAAAATAAAAAAAGTTATAACGTCTTCTCAGAAACCGATTTCTGAAAAGCGAAAAAAATTCATAAGCGTGAAAACTTTTAACGTTTTCCTCGTTAAAAGCGTAATGTAAACACTACAGCAGCGCGTCTCGCAAACAAAACTATTAAATATAATGGTAATATATCGGCGTCCTTGGTCAACATGCGGCGACTATATACGGGACGGGCATTGGTGGAAGTTTCCCCCAATAGTAAAAAAAAGCAAAATATAAACGGAAAGAAACGGGAAAAAACACAGCCCACCCAGTATAAGTGCATATTTACATTATATTGTAATTTTGTGTGCACAGCGTTAAAGGAGATAAGGTCGAGTCAAAACACTTCGGAATATCTCATGCTATGTAGTGCAATTCGATCACTTAGAGAAGACATTTTAGTCGGGTTTTAATAGTCAAACTATTGAGGTTATTGTGAATAATACAGTTTCTAAATTTATATAATTTCGTAATGGTCTTCAGCCTATAAGCATTTAAATCGTTAAATAGTATTTCGAATTTAAAAACTTGTGAACCGAATATAATAATAAATAAATAATGTTCATTCACAAAAACAACAAATAATTTTTACGGCAGTCTAAAACGCTAAAAGTTTGGATGGTAGAGTTGTCAATACGGAAGATAAAATCAGTATATAGTGAAAGGCATCTTAATTCTTAATGCTAACATATTGAAAAGCCAATGTCCCAACTTCATCTCCGGAGACAGCGATTTTAAATGTGAGAGAATATTTGTTGTTGTTTTTTTTATTTGTCAGAATAATAATAATGGTGATGTGCATCACATATACGTGTCAAACTCGTACTCAGCTGGAATTTCGCTCGTAAATAGTATTTAAAAATACATTTCAGGCGAATCAAGGTTGCGCATACATGGTATACGTCACGCACTACAATGATTTATGTTGTTATTTTAAGATTTATAGAGTTAGCTCGCTGTGCGCGAATACGAGCGTTCCGAGCGTCCGCGACGTGAATAACGAAACGGGACCCTATATGTGCCGACGAAGTCCGATAAAATAACAACCTCTCCATTCATTCCACCCACTAACCCGTTCAAGTGTTACTAAAATATAAGTCAACGGTTTTCGTCACCGTGGCTCATCCATCTCAAATGCTGCCTACATCACCCATTCGTCGCCGATATTATATAATATATATATTGTAATAGTACCTAAGTATGAAAACGGACAAAACTCAACTCGACTCAATAATTTTTCGAAGAATCACATTTATTCTACAACGGTTATGCTGCAAGATCGTTTTAAATAAGTGCGTTTCTTGGACGTGGTTGTTGCGGCGGGGTACTGCATCTAACGACCAGCCAGGCTATTATATAGTATATGAACGAGGGATAATATATACAGCAATAATATAGTAGTATAATACACAATACTACATTATTGTAAGGAACATATGGACCGACGACCGGACATGCGAACAATAATAAAGTCAGATTATCGTGGCCCGCGCGGGGGGTGTGTCTGGACCGAGACCGGAATTCAGCAGAAATCACTCACACACTCGATAGTAGTCGATATGTTACACGTAGTATTATGTAAATTTAGACACATTATGGATATATATAGGTCTCATGCATTTTGGGAACAACAGCGTAATGGAAGCCGACATCGGTATACCGACTTCAAATAATAATAATTTTATACCTTTATACCTACCTACTATAGCTTCCATTATTTTTCGAGTGATGGAAGCGCATACTATAGGAAGCTATATGGGTTAGGTTAGCCAGTTAGGTAATGCGAGAGGACACTAATGATTACCGGATAGTTTGTAGATATAAGTTATTACTGAAATAAGAATTTGTTCCTAGATTTTCTACAGAAAACATACGAATTGGTTCCGATGAACTTAAGTTGAAATATTTAAAATAAATAGTTATACAAAAATGATGTGGTGTATTATATTTACAACATACATTTTTTACGAATTGTAAACACAACATTTGGCAGTCATTCAATTTTTTTATTTTTTCACCTATTCACTTTTCTTTTTAAGCTGGTTTTTTACTTCAATTGTGTGCTTCTTTATTTTAGATATTATGTTTTGCATTGGATCTATTTGTTAATTAATACAAATATATTTTGGTGGGTTGAATACAATTCTAAATTAAGTTCTAATTGAAACGATTTGTAAAATCCAACAAATTGTAGGTATGGTTAGTTCTGAAGTAGATGAACATTTCAACCACATTTTAAGTCGAATATCAGATATCTCACTCATCAGATACTTATTTTGTACGTACGAGAACCAATTCGATCAGTTTTTGATGATAAATTGATAACTAATAAGTCATTTTGACCCGAGGGACAGGGAACCAATTCCATGTTTCCCAATGTCCGCGTGGACGAAACTATTTACGCGATGTGCGCAGCGCAAGGTTGTTTACGAGTAAAAACAATTTTAATCATTCGTATACATTAAAATATTAAATTGTCGAATAATTGGATTCTCCGAAGTCGATAATTGCATAATTTTAACACACGGACGGCGGCGGCAGTGGCAATATAGGTGCGTACAACGGTGATGATATTAATATATTATATTATTCGATTATAATTTAATATTAAAATGGTTATAATATAATATGCTCGCTCAAACTATTCTACTATTAAGTTCTGTCTATAGAATAAATACTGCATAATGTCTATAATATATTATGCATACTACCGATATGTTTACATTGCGAGCTTGCCGGTAATACACGCGTTCGGCGTTGTATTATTTAGTACAAAAACAATATCAGGGGAGAAAATAATTATACATATCAAATATAACGTATCGTCGAAATTCCTTCCACCTAAAAATAACTCGTTAAAAAAGTCAACACGTTTTATAATATCATTACGAGGAGTAAAATATAATGTCTAAGGCATAGTCGTCTCGTCGTGTATAGACAGTGTCGATGGTATTTGAAATTGTTGTTTATTATTGTTGTTGTTACCAGTAAACGGATTTACGTCGTCGGATAGTCATCGTCGGTGAACCGTGGTGCCCTGCTCGGTGGGAGGAGAAATAATAAAACTCGAGCGGGAAACCTATAATACTACACACACACACACACACACATATTATACAAGACGTGGTGAGACGACGCGGCACTATCTATACCTCGGTCACGGTTACACACGTCTCGGCGACGATCCTCCGCGTCGGCTCGTCATCATCCCCTCACCGGTCTGAAGAGCGATCGTAGGTATATTATTGTACACATATATATATATACGCACAGGCCTACGTACGACGGTATCGTGTTGTATTATTGCACGGACGGTTTTGCCGCGCGTATTGATTTTTCACCAACTGAGCCGCCGCCGGGGTGTGTCTGCGGCGGCGGCATTATACAAAACTGACCCGGGTACGACCGCGCCCTTTTCACCCTTACCTCGCGCGTTTTGGCGGCAAACACGCCGACGTGCGTACGTTACACGGCTCGGCGCGGCGGCGGCGGCTGCGGGCTGACAGCGCCCGACGACGACGTGAGGGGACGACCGAGCGGAACGAACGCCGCCGCCAGATAGAGTTCACTGAACCTTTCCCCCCCGGTCGTACGGCTACGCCACGTGCAGCAGCAGCAGCAGCAGCAGCAGCAGCCAAAAGGAGTGGAGGTGTCGGTGGTGGTGCCGCCACCGAGGGGGGAAGGGGCGCCGTCTGGGACGATATTATATAGTATATACTATGTGCGGCGGCGGCGGTTAAATACTACACTCGTCGTCGCGGGTATACCTATATTTATACACCTTTCCTATATATATATAATATTATTTACCACGTGCACAGTCATTCAAAATTTCAAATTGTTGTTGTTATTATTACAAAACGGTCGTCGGCGCCGCGCAACTTGTAGACGTGCACGCGCGCATCACTCGCACACAACACATAATAATATTAATTTATTATAATATTTTTATTGCGTTATAAATATTATAATATAATATACAGACTACAGATACAATATAATATAAAGATATTGGATTCACCGTGAGTATAAAAGAAACCCTCTATAAAGTAGATTTTTTTTAAATTGATTGGTCCACCACCAGAAATTGTTAAAATTATATTTGAGCAAAACTCAGCAGACGAAATAATTATGATCCGGGTCCGTGCCTGTTCACGAATTTATGTATTTTGGGATGTCTATCGAAGCCAAACAGTAATCTACACCTGACATTTTTAGAAAAGATATTTTCTGAGAATTATTTGATTTCGGTCATATAATATATAGATGCACTCAGTTTCACTGTATTATTATTAGTATAACATCTCAAAATGTTGGTTCGAGGAAAAGTTTTCACCATTGAATTATTGGAAATTCACGAAAACAAACGACCTATTCTGACGAAATTATTTTATAACAATTTGGAAGTATTCGGTGTATAATTGCAGTGAACTTCGGAAGGCTATCAATCCCAAATTTCAAAAACCAGAACATACATTTTTGGAAATGATATATTTTTCTAGAAAATTGTATGATGTAGATATTTCGGTAAAATCTTATTTTTGGAATTTTCGCAAAGAATTGGAAACGTTTATTTGTGTAGGTAAATGGAAACTTGATTACAGGAAATCTATTTCCTCAACGAATGGAGTTAATAAACGTGCGTCCGTATAATATGTGACAGTAATTATTGGAATAATGATCGGCATACAATGATGACATCCCAGATCCAACTTCAATTTTTCAAATCAAAACATCTAAAAGATTGCATGGTATATACTGCAGAGGTGGCCACAACTCTTAAATCAAACTTATAGACTAAAATTAATAAATATATAATTTCATTCGAATCGTAGGATAGTGATTTATATTGCCGTCGTTTGTTTCTTGTAGCATAAAAAATAAATATTCCTTCATTTGATTTAAAATGACGTATCTTCATTTTATGAACATTGCTTTACAATGTGGCTCACTTCGAATTAACTTTATAAATTTGAGGCTCCCAAAGTTAATGTTAGTGGCCACCCCTGGTATATAGGTTCCAAGTTTCCCTCCAAAACACGTTTCCCTCGCAAATGCGTAACTATGGTAGTACACCAGGGGTGCCTGTAAAAATAATTGGCATTAACTATCCGGTGGTACCTACCTAGCTATATTATATTTTTCAAGTAAGCTTTACTCGATTGATTTGATTGCCGAAACTCTTGGTGATACATTTTTTAGTGGAATTCGATGCGTCACTTCTCGTTTGGCGGGGACTCAATTGAAAATCATAATATTATACATTCCTACTCGTAAATCGAATATCAACTTTTAGAAGCCCGATGGGCCACTCCTAGGAAACGCGTCGACCGAGTTTTCGGCGAATCGTAAGTATATAAATATTTGTTTTATAATACACTGCATGCGTACATAATAGGAGAGTAAAAACATATAGGTATATAAAAATTTGAATAAATTACTAAGTATATGTATATATTATGATTTTGACAAATTCGATTTCCCCACGCACGGTTGTTGTTTATACACACCGTATGTTTAAATATCGCATACGAAATTATCATAATATTCGACGAAACCCAATAACCTCAACTGCTGCGAAACGCCGAGTTTTCCTGTTATTCGCGAAAGAGTAAACACGCTAGCCATAAGCTACATACACACACACACACACACACACACACACACACACACACATTCGTGGAAGAGATTGGATTTCGGTTCGGTACCACGCGTTATTCGATTTGTTCGTAAATAAAATATTTACGACAATAATATTATATTGTATTATATTATTGGTGTATAAACTATAAATGTATAATATATATTATATTATACACACGATAGTTATCCGAGTGAGTATACGACAGTGCAGTAGGTACAACACATACTATACATGCGCGTGGCCGTGGGAATACCTGTTTGTTTTTTTTCTCAGGGGCGGTAAAGTCGAGAGTATATAATATACATACATACATACATACCATACATACATTATACATACATATATAAGAGCATGCGTGTTTTTTACGCGGTCGTAAAAAAAACAGCAGTACCCGTGTGTATGCGCTAAGACGCGTTGTCCACGATGGAGCATTGGAGCGACCTCGTCTCATCGGTTATATTATCGTGCACGCAAGTAAGTACATGAACACGATATGTACATAGGTATACGCATAATAGTGGGTACGACAGACGTGTGTACCGTGTCGTCTCATCTCCACGGCACACACGATGAGGTCTCTCACATCACTGTCTCAATCTCTAGAGGTGCAAATTTATCATCACTCGTTGAGTACGGAAGCCGCACACTTTTTTAATTTGTACCCCGAGGCCTGAAAAGTTTGGTACACAAAAATTGCACCCTTGTTTATAGCCTCTAGGTGCGCTGTATGAGAGTAGTATACACGGTTTAATGTAGTAAAATTATTTCTGCGGTTCGATAAAAAATAATTTATTTGTGAAAAATGCTTCCATCATTCCGGTTTTTGACATTATAAAAGCCATTACAATTTTAATTTTGCTTAAAAACCATAACTTAGGTTATTAATCAAGTAAAATAAGTGTTATCGATATATATATATTATATACATTATGCAATATGCAATAAAAACTATAAGAAATAATATATTGTATTCTAGGTTAAATATGTTTGGAAAAAATTTAATGTTGAGGTGGGTTAAGTAACAAAACATACAGAGTTTTCTTCTAGGCAAAACTAGTTCAATACGTCGCTAGCTAAAGATATTATATTCCAAGTGGCTGGGAGGTGTGGGAGGTGGTTGGGAACACGATAAATCGTACTTCGATTTCTGATTGCGTAGGTATTAGAAGATGATTGTTGTTTAAACCTAAAATGATATTTAAACGCACGTGTATAATGTTATTTATTGTTGTTGTATTTTATTGCGGGCCTACCACAAAACCTGTATAATGTGCGCGAAACAATTGAGACGCTGCAGAGATAGAGAGAGAGCACCAGCCCACCACATTTTACGCGCTGCACGTGGAAACATAATAATAAAAGTGCATCGTAAAAAATTCCGTTTTTTATTTTATAAAAACTATTCGACGAACCGAATGGTTGGGGGGGGGGAGGGGTGGCGACGATTACATGCATACGTATGCACACGCGCGCGCCAGTCGATGACCGCTAAATTTTACACTCTAAGAACAACCGTGTCCGACCACTAAAATAACGCTAAGTAATTACTATATATATTAATATCATGTTATGCGTGTGATGTATGTACATAATATAAGACGATAGTAGCTATATATATTATATTTACAATATGTTATTGCTCGACGTACACAGGACGGACGATAGAATCAAAGTCCAAACACGTTAGGTATCTACTTTATGTCTATTTAATATAAATACTACCTCGAATGGCTGTATTACACGCACATGTTTTCCAACTATTAATCTATCCTTTTGGGTGATAGTTTTGAAACACAACTATTCTCCCGTTTGATCGACTGACTGTAATGATTTAAATAAGTAAATTTAAATTGTTATAAATAATGCACGTATAATACAGTTTCCGAGACAACTTTTCGCCAGGTAAACTATTTTTTTTTTATATTTGGACATATGGTTATTATTCTTAATACTGTAAATTATGGTATATTATGTATTATTATTATTATTATTATCATTTGCTGTAAAATATTTACTTACGCAATTCGTACAGACATAATATGTGATTTTAGTCGCATGTGAGTTGAGAGCAGATTCTATAGGCACTTATTATATCTTTTTGTTTTTCCGCCGATATTCGAGTGTTTTCTGAAAATAGTTGTTAGTCAGTATATTATTATTATTATTGTACAACAATATTATCATAGTTCGCTTTACAAAGGAGTAATAATATATTTTTACACAGCTTGTGTAATGAGCAATTATAGCAGTATGAAGTGTATTGGTTAGGTATGCTCATATATAGAAACCGATGATCGCATATTCATGCCCAAGATAAGCATAAAATTAAAACTATTTATCAATAATAGTTGTTTTTCTATCATGTTTGTGTGTAGAAACTATTATACATATTAATGTAATAAATATATTTATAGTTAGTGTGTGTGTATTCATGACTATATTAGTAACGTGACTATACGCGTTGTATAAACACTTGTGTTTCCTTAACAGAACAGTGAGTGTGACAGTGTATAAATTACTATCTAAGGGCTCCAAAAATAAAAAACCGTTACTGTTAGTTTGGCTTAGTTTCAGGTGACCTTTTATGGTATGGACTATGTACGTATGGTTACGGATTTTTAACACAACCAAGCAGCGAAACCAGGGACGGATCTAGAGCGAAGATCTGGGGAGGGGCGTATTCATTTGAATATAAGCCACGCAAATATTTATCTCTTACATTTACGTCTATATTTTATATTACATATATAATTATCTAATTCATCACTTGTGCTTATTGTTAGGTAACTTATCATTCAGAGAGAAGTTGTTATGTGTATAATAAAAAATATGAATAAATAAAAAAAATCACCACAATTTTAAATTTAACTTTTGTAAGTATCTTTTTCTTCGTCCTACTTTAGTTCTTTCCCAACTATATGGGACGGATCAACCCTTTCCTACACCACCACAGGACACTAGCCCCCCTTTCCCCTTTACTCACATAAACTATTCTCATGTTATTATCTATCCTGTCTATCAATCTCTTCTTTATTCTGCCTCACTATCTCTTCCCTTCAACATTTATTTCCACTACTGAAGTCTACACTCCTCATAACGTGACCTCACCATCTCAACCTATATTCTCCCTAAATAAGTCTTTATTTGTATACATACCTAATTTATCAAAAATGTCCAAGATTCAAGTAAAAATTGATTGGAACAAGTCTCAAATTCAAATTCAAATCTCAATATTTACAACAACAACTATATATTCCTAATCGAGGCAGGCACACTCAGCCGCGTGATGAATATAATACCAGTAATTATAAATACTCATCAATGATAACAAGTACCATCGTTCAATTTTTTTTAGTATTATTACTATCAACTAGAAAATGCACAAATGCAGTTTTTATTATTTTTACTTATATTTTTAATTACCTATGTAATTAAATTATTAGATTAAATATGGTGTATGTCGGGGGGGGGGGGAGAGGTCAGTGTCCGCAGCCCAGTACTGAATCAATGAATTATGATGGCAATATTATCATCAAATACTTTTATGTTTTTAAACAACCATTTCAACAATAATAGTAAGTGATAATATTATAAATGTATACATCATGATAAAATGCTTCAAAAAAGTATTAGATTTGTTCTAATAACAATTACTGGTTGTTACCTATTGTCATATTATTTTTTTAAACTGTTGATTAAAAGTAATTATGTTTTTACTCCAACCTATCAAACGTTCCTTTAAAAATAATTAGAAGTATATTTACCCATCACCATCAAAAAAAAAAGTTAAAGGCACTCGGGGACTGCTGCGGTAGCAATTTTGTAGCTATGTATCATGTATTTTTGTATGATATTAATTGAAGTTACACATTTTAAACTCGGCGACTGAAAAGAAAAAAACAGTATCGCTGAAAAACAATAGCCGATGACCGCAGATAAAAATTATAACAATCTTACGACTCACACTTTTTCGTTACAAAAATATTTTTTCAGTCACCACGCCAGGACCGTGATAAAAACAATGAAATAGCTTAAAATGATCTACTAACAAATACATAAATATTACATATTACAGAATAGTTATTGTAGTTTATACTTTATATAGTTACTTAGGTCTAGGGCGTTTTGATATCGTAATAACAAATAAGTCAGATAATGAATAATAGTTCAATATCTTTAACAACGACTTGAGCTTATGTACCTAAATGGCTACATAACAACGTTTTTAAGCAAATACGAATATTTCTTGTTTTTGAAATGTAACTGCTATTTAGTGAAATAACACGCCACGACTGACCCATTCATAATAGCTCTAATGAAAAATCACTATTATAAAATACTTAAAATCATAATAATATTATATTATAGCATAAATATATGGTGGGACGAGACCGGCAGTCAACGATTGTGCGCTATACATGGAACGTGAAGTCATTTGTACGGGAGAGCCGATGAGGTCATTTCTTATACGGGTTTTTTTGAAATTTATGTTACAGCCGTTACAGGAAATCATATTATGTTTATGTTTGTTTTAGTAATTTACGTGTACATATTATTATACAAACCAATAAATAATATAATGACACAATAATATGAAATTTAAACCAGGCACTATTAACACCGTTCATGCAGCGTGTTAAGTATATCCGTAGTATAAGATGCAGTGTCAAGTACATGAGGTACTTAAGAAACAAACAAACCTACTCGATTTTATGCCAGAACGGGGCAATTAGGACTAAGGCATTTCTGTTCACAGGTTTTTCAGATTTCGATGCTACAAACAAATTATAGAGGAATATGTAATAACACAATATTTCAAAAAATGTTCTTAGCATTTTTGTTATAGGTACTATTTAAAATAATGGATGACAATTTCCTTGGTATCGATAAAGAAAATCTTAAAAAATACATATATAGCGAATTAATCGAGGAACGGTTTTAATTTTGAGAGTTTCTAAAATATTCATTAAAATAGGGACAACTCTTTTACAGCGATTCAAAATAGAGATAATATATGAGAGAAAGATGTTTAATTTCGAAAAACACATGTACCTATACATTTAAATTTAAAAGTATATTATGGAGTATAAACAAACATTTTGTAAAATGCAGTGGGCAAAAGTTACTGTTTACTTTGAAGTCCTAGAACAGGTCACTGCTAAATCAAAACAATCATATTTATTATGGACAAATGGACGTAATAAGACTTGTACTAAAATTTCACTTAAACATATGTTTTTTCACAACAACTTGTACGAAGGATATTTATCGATACCTTTCTGAGAGGTGCACTGGTGCCAAACACTCGGAAATAGTTCAAATTTAGTATATTATAGTCAAATCGAAAATAGTAAATTTACCAATACTGCCGACAACACAATTTTCACTAAATTATTAATGTTAAAATAGTCAAATGATAACAAAAACTTTTTTCGAATTCCACATCAGTAGTAATAGTACATAACTACTAGGTAGTAAAATATTATTACAATCAAGTGTTACGTAAAACGTTATAGGAACAATACGCTACAAGGCATAGGTATGCGATTTTTTTATGACGATTTATTAAAACCTCGGCGTGTGTATACATGGTTTAGGATGCAATTGAGGCGATTTCATTCTTGGGAGTATTGATGAAAAAAATTGACTCGGTTATGATTTTTGACAATCGGTTCAAAACTAGGTACCATCGCTAAATAAAATTGTACATGGAATAATTATAAATACGATTCCCGGAACATCAAATGTCGAGGTACGCAAAAATTGTTTTCGAAATATGAACACACAATATTGTTTGTTTACTACAATAATTGTTCGCAATAACACTGCTAAATAATATTCTTAATTACCCGAAGCCCTGAACGCTAGTACCTGTACACTGTAGTACGGTCAAAGTACAAATTGATTCATATCGCGTAATAGTGTGAATAATATTAAGTACCTATATAGTATTATATTGTACAAATAAAACACTATGCACATTCAAATATCGAAATAAACAAATGTACAATATAGTACGTTAAACATAATATATATAAATAAAACTATATCATGAGTGTGTAAAATATCATATCGGCTACAACATTGTTCATAATATAATATTATTATTTATTATTACAACTGCGCCGGCACTATAAAATTAGAAACTAATCGAAAATTTTGATTTATCGAGAATAAATGGCGAAAACGCATTAAAGTATAAACATTGGTAACGAACATTATATCTATATGGCGGTTTTTCTCAGTTTAAATAAATAGATAAATAATTATAATAATAAATAATAAAACATCAATAAATATTAAATAATAATGTTATAGGGTCTGAATGGTTCAATGAATGGTACAGTGATATACTGATAATATTCGCAACATTTTGAGGCTGTGTTCAGATAAAATTAAAAAAAAAAAGTTGTAAATTCTATAGCTTTATTTGTCTACAATATTGGACTTAATTTTTAAGAAACATAATACCCTACCTATGTAAAATTCAATGACGGGCATTATAACTTTAATTTTTAAATAGAAAACATATATATTAAAGTGTGTGTACAGTGTACCAGGTAATAATAATAATAATAATAATAACGATAATAATTAGAATATAGGAGGACGGAGCAAAACAAGGAAGTGAACAGGTGGAAAGGTGTTGCCGTATTGGGTTCAACGGCACTGCGACAAGGCTATATATTTTTTGATTTTAAAATGTTTAATTTTCGAGGATACGAATCTTGTTTGCGTGCGTGGTACACCTATGGTCTGTACAATAAAATATAATGTTATATATAATATTATATTCTTATCTACACGACTACACGACTATACACAAACGCACCATACGCGTTCCATAGATTAGTGTGTATTAGTGTGTTACTATTATTATTCGACTACTACGATTTCGCAAACACATATTTTTAAGAGCACATATTATAGGAAAACGATTATTATTCGTACAGGTCTAACAGGAAATGGCAACAATCTTAGAAGCTAGTCTCCCCGGGCCACTAATATTGTTATTTTGTCAATAGATTATGTGTTTGTTTTGTTGGTCGACAAAACAAAACAATCGTCAGTCGTTGTTGTTGTTGTTGTTGTTGTTCAGTCATATTGGTTTACAATAATAGTATATTACAATATTACGCCATTAAACTATCATATTGTTTCTAACAGTTTTTTTCTGGACACTCGCAGTTTCTTGATTATATCCAAAGTTTAGTCTGTTAAAACTGAAATACATAAATGCAGGTGAAATACAGTGGAAGTCTGACTTGTTTACAACATGGCGATCGTTTGATCTTATGGTTAGGGAACGAACGTTAATAAATTATTTGATTGATGGTGTTTATTGTTGTATAATATAATCTCAAAATAAAACCGACAATGGTATTCACTATATAGGTCCGTCCTCTCGACCACTGAAAAAATTACTACAATTATTGCATCATCGTTCCGAATATCGACAAACTATAACAAGTAACAACATCTATATCATCTATATGAAACATAAATCCAATTGATTGATAAAATGTAACATTTTAAATTGCGAGCCCCCTTTGAACTTGAACTAACTGAATATCGAACCGAAGTTATATCATCAATCAACCTCAAGTATTTCACACTTTTTTAGCCTTATACTTGATACTTCTTTGCGATTAAAAAGTATTTACCGATTTACTACCCACAATAAAGTTGTTGCTTTGTACATGTCTGTAGTAGTTTTTATTAACTACATCAATAATAACAAATCGACGACCGGCTAAATTATTTTATAAATAAAGTGTAAGTATGTTATGCAATGTACTGATATAGTAAAGCATAACTACCTATCTACTACCTAGGTGGTCACATTTTAATATATTGCTTAACGTGACCAAAAACCATATTTTTACCAAGTCCTAAGTCTTTTATGGGGATGGAAAATTTTGTTTTTATGTCGGTCGAAATTCATACACTTTACTTGAAGTAATGCTTAATATAAAAGGGGCACAATTCATGTGCAGGGGCGACGGCGGCTGATGTGATATTATTATAGTATAGATTATTATGTCCAACGCTCGGAATGATGATGAACGATGAATGATGACATTTCAAATTGTCGGATCAGATACAGCTAGATTTTATTAAACTTAAAAGTTATACGTATAATGTGTAATAACCAATAGGTATTCCGGTTTTCTCTAGTTAAGTTTTTTATTTTATTTTCCTAGAATTGTATTGTTTTTCTAAATTTTCAACTTTGATATCCCAGACGCCCAATTACATGAATATTAATTTATTAAGCTTGCAGTTTTTGTTAGCAGCTTAAGTTATTCAGTAAATTTAAATGTTACCTAATTTATCTAAAATGGTATTTTATCTTTAATTATATTTATATAGGTATATTATTATTTCTCAATTAACTAACATCTAAACCAGACTGAACATCATCAATAGGTTGTTACCTATATGGCTACATTATGATACATTCATAAAATAATGGCAGTCCATCTATTAGTTCCACTATAGATATGGACATTACTTATTCATATTATTATTAATTCTTTTAAACTTGAATCTCCTGATAATTTGCTATTATATAACATATAATTACTCTTTCATTACATAATTTATAATTGTACCTAATATTATATCATAAAGTATCTGTATGTATTTTTTATTGACATTTTATTCTTCTTTTCATACATTATCTTAATTACTATTTATATTTAATTGCCGATACTCATAGTGTAGTGTATTTTTTTTTTAAATAAATATTAAGTCACTCGATGTCTGACTTTTTTTGATTCACATGAATAGAATCCTTTCGAGTATATTTTTTGAAAACTGTGTAAACAATATAAAATTTAAAAAATACCTCATGATTCATAAGTGATAATAAATTAAATGTTAATAGTAACCTTCAGAAATAATCGCTGGTACGTAGTTAATAAATTACCCTGTGAGTATATGTATTTTCCAATATATAAATACTATTAGATAATTTATTATTGAAAGCGTATTTTAAGTGGCTCGTTAAAAACTTGCAGTTGCATAAACAAATATAAAAACAAAATAAATCAATAATTGAAGTGCGCGTTTAAAGTTGCAAAATTGTTGCTGATTTAAAAAATGAAAAAAAATCGCTCAGGGCTCTCAAACGAACACATAATAATATAAACTTCAGAGAGAACGCCGCCATACATCGCATGCTGCAGAGGAAATACTTTATCGGCGATCAAAGTGCACATGCGTCTGTATTTTTTTTCGATTGTTGTACTTGGTTTTATTCCTTTTACGTTTTTGTTCAAAGTTTAAGATTTTTATAAAATTATTCACTCTGCATTCTGCGTGGAGTGAGGAGTGTGTCAAATGATACAGTTTTAAATAATACGTTTAGGATTTTTCAAAATTACTTGCATAACGATCGATGAAAGGTTTTTGTTTTTTTATGTGTTCTTCGATAGCATAAAAGTAGCAGTTAGTTGCATAGGCATATTTAAAATTTTAACGCACTTTAATACAACTCATACTTTAGTTGTACGTAACCGATGCGTAAACGCCGTAAGCCAGTAAACGAACAAAAGTATGATAAAAAAATTAAAGCGCACACAAATATAATATTTGTACCATAATACTGTGTAATATGTCGTAATGCATACCTATCATGCGTAAAATAATACGTAATGTATTACAATATTATATTAGGTATTACGCGTTCGGTCACCGTGTGTGCTGGGCACAATAAAATTGGGTCTTTTTATTTTATCACGCGTGGTAATAAACGAAATAAAACCAAACAACGGCGGCGTTGAAGTACCTTTTCCGCGAGCAATCGTGCCCCACCCGCCGTTGCTTTGCGAAGAAAGGATAATTAAAAAAAGGGAATAGAGAATGGAACAAGCACAATAACCTCTATACTTGCAACCCAGAGGAGGAAAAACGAAACACATTTTTTAGGAAAACCGTTTTATTTTTGGACTGCATTTCCCTGTACACACACGCTATTATTTATTCACCTCGTCGCATTCCAATTACGCGTTATTGTTATTGTTATTATGTTTTTCGAGTTTCCGTCGGGCCGCGGTCGAATAATGACGTTTTCTCGGTATTTTAATAATGACACAGGTAATTTGCTTTTCCAGTTTCCACTGAAACTGCTGCAGTAGTGCTGTGTCATATTCTCAAACTGATTATTATTTTCCGTTTTTCTGTTGTACTATATATCATTGTACCTACGCCAATATCGGTAAGAAAAAAACATGTTTCTTTATTTGTGTATACCGACGAGACATAATAAAAATAATAATATGATATAGGTTTTGAGGCTCATTTTTTTGTTTCGTGGTTTTCGCATACCGTTCAGCATTTTTCCGCGAAAATTAAATTAAACGTGGCCACGCCACCGCTTACTTGAAATGGACGAAAGGTTTTTTTCTTTTTTTCATGTATTTCAAGGACACGCATTGCTGTTGTAAAAGATGAGTGAAAAAAAATTGTATAATGACAATAAAAGTCATCATTGACTTCAATAGACATTAATTATTATGATGCCGTAGTCGTGGGCGGTGAGGGGGATGTTCGCTACAAATCGGGTTTACCAAGAAAAACGGTTTTAAAAACGCAAAGGGGTCAATGACGCCGCCATGACTGTAATGAGTTTTTTTCACTTCATATTTAGCTTAAATAAAATGTCTATACTAAAATAATAAACTAGTTTTCTTCGGAAGCCATCTGCTGTGCCGTGCCCCCCCCCCCCCCATACCTGATAATATTGTAAAGGAATGACAAGCTACTACAGGCCTACTACAACATATACACACATACACACAAATACAGGGCTGTTGCTCTGAATCGAAGGCTCGCAAATGCAGAGTCGAATATCAATTTATCAGTCCGGTCATCATTTAAAAAAGTTACGCATATCGTCAAAAGAATCACTTTGGCAATAGAGGTAGCGAGGGTAAGACGATTTGCCTATAATAAATAACCTGGTGAAAAAATAACACAATAATAAAAATTATTGTGTACCTGTACCTACCTAATTATAAATGTGTAATACTAAGTAAATAATTTATAAATATGAAACAAATAGTGAATTTATTCAATCATGGTAAATTTGCTTGAAATTCCAATAATTTATAAATAAATAAAAATTCACAATAAATGTGTGTTTTGAATTGTCAATAATACTATGTAAAAAAAACTGTACATAATATTAATATTAAATGTCAATTTTAAATACGTAAAAAAAATTATACATATATAATACCTATTTTATAATTGTTTTCTTAAATTGAATTCAATGTTTGATTGAAAATTATGAATATTTATTATATTATTCTGATTATGTTTTATAATTTAATAAATATAGTACCTACTTACAATAATTATAGAACATTGTATGTTAGTATTATGAAAAATGGTCATATAAACATTTTGTGAAAATTTAAAGTATCTACAGTTATACCGGGGGGGGGGGGATGCGCTGTTCAGCCTGAATCCGAATTTCATTCCAAAAAAAGGATGTCCAAATTACATGTCGTCCCGTGTATTAGTATTCTGCACTTCTAGTTGTTATTCCAAATACAATAAGAAAAGGATGTCATTTTCACTTATGGCTGAGCATAAGGAGAAAAATTCAATCAGAAGGTTTACGAGGTCTGTTTAAAAAGTACCAGGACAAATATTATTACGGCCAATCTAGGCACGATAACATTTAAAATTATAAATAGATATACTCCCCACGTATTAGTGAATATTTTAAACAAACCGCAAGTCGCTATATTGTATCTCAGTTTAAATTAATACATGGTTAAATCGAGTCAGTTTGTTTTGTTTGGCGTTTTCGATATGTTCGAACAAAAGGAAAATCGTTTAACGATTCGTTTAGACCTTAAAAATGGCGAACAAGAACCTGGTTTCTTCACCACGACAATGCGCCAGCCTATTCAGCGCTGCCGGTAAGTGCATTTTTGGCTGATAAAAAATACTTGTTGTCCCGCACCCTCCCTATTATCCTGATCTAGACTCGTGTTATTTTTTGCTTTTCCCAAAACTAAAATTTGCACTCAAAGAACAACGATTTCAAGATGTAGAAGAAATTAAAGCGAATATGGCAGCAGAACTCAAAGTCTTAACTCCAGAGCAGTTTCAAAGGACTTTCGAAAAATGGCAAGAACACTGGGACCATTGCATTTTGTCCGGAGGAGAGCATTTTGAAGAGATATCTTTAAATAATGTGTAACCTAACTTTTGTATTTATTAAAAATAAAATTCGGCTACTTTTTGAACAGACATCGTATGAACAAATTGTAAAAAGAAAATAGAAATCAGAATATTTTTAAAATAATTTTTTATTTTTTTGGACTGTCATTCTTAAATCCAAATGATGTAGATGAAGTTTTCCACACGAAATCATGGCGATTCGGTCCAACAATAATCGTACATGCATTTTGTGACTTCTTCTTTGAAAATTATGTGATGGTTAACAGTTCATTTCCACTATCCATTTGGGCTGAATTTTCTAATTTCACAATGAGTACAACTAATGTTTGTGAATCATTCCATTCCAAACTGAATAGCAGTTTAAAAGTAATAATATATTGCAATTAGTCGATGTCTTAAAGGTTAGCAAGTACAATGTAATATTTATGTAAAAATGCGTAATTAAAATTTAAATAATAGACGTCGGGAAGTGTTAGAAGAAGAAAAAAGTATAAGTTCAGTGATGACAGAATTCAAATAATGAAATTAATAGACTTGTATACTTAGAAAAGTTGGCATACATGTCGTTGCTACAGCCAAATAAATAAAATAATACTTTTCCAAATTTCCAATTTCTAATATTATTATATTTATTATTATTATTAATTTATTATATTGTAACAACATTTTTCATTTTAATTTAGGCCCCTGAATAATTAAAAACTATTCCCCCTTTAATATTAACCGTTTTGCAAAATTCTATTACCGTACATTATTATTCAAAAAAAGATGTTTCCGGTATTAATATTAATATTATACATTTGCAACATCGACATATTTTATTTGTATGAACTATCGTTTTTGTAAAATTTTTGTAATTATTATTGTAATATTCTATGTCCAAAGTGTAAAAAAAAACCCCAACCAAATTTTAAAATATTATTATTTATTTGAAATACCATGTAAAAATGTAAAATACTTGATTATCTTAAACTATAATAGTGTTATTTAATATTTATTATTCACAGTGTCACCTTCTAAACTTCTACAGTATTTATTTATTTTATAGTAATGTAACAAAAGGTCGTTCTTTCAATGGAAAAGTAAGTTATTTAGTTATTGAGGACATAGGACTTTCATCCTTATGTAGTATATGTACCTTATTTAATTTAATTTTTTATTCGTGTGCATTTTCCAAGTTAGTTTTTCGTTTAGGTGTATTTCTAAGTATTTAACTGAGTCTGCATCCATTGGATTTATCGGTTGTTAATTTGTGCTAAGGCTGGATTTACCTATTTTCTAGTTTTATATTTTTGTATATTAATTTATTTAGAGTTCAGAATGAATAACACAGCATTATAGCCTCAGGATAATGTTGTTCATCGATAAAACCATCTCCGATGAGTCATTTACAATTTTTTCAATAGAATAAAATTATTAAACTTCCTTATGATATATTAAAATATGACGTATAAAATTGGTTTTATGAAATAAAATTAAAAATTAGTTAATTTTTCAGGGCATTACTGTGCAGGTCAAATAGCATTTTTTTAGGGCATTCAAATCAGGGGCCCAATTATACCAACCATTCAATAATAACGGTGTAATAAAAATAGTCAGGGGTTGTTTATGATACGTTTAATATTGTATTCCACGGGAAAAATGATCAATGGCATATAATAATTCCCCTTTCATTCATTTTTTACTCAATCAGACTGCAGTGTTAAGTGACACGTAGAAAATAATAATATAATACATATAATATTATATATGGATGTGTGAAGGAAAAACAATTATATATTATGCAGGGTGATTAACTAAGCACCCCCCCCCCCCACCAAACACTTTTATCTTTAAACAATGCGTTAATATTATTTACAATTCTTAGTACCCAAGTATAAAAGTTATAAAGACCATATTTCAAATACTTGGATTTTTTTTTCTATTTAATAAAGTATCTTGTTTATAGTAAGAATGGCGATTCTTTTTTGAAAAAAAGAAATATGTGTCGTTACAGAAAACTTATTGGGAATTTAGTGAAAAATGTAAGCATTTGAAAAAAATTTAAGGTAGTGTTTAAAAATGAATAGGTACTTAAATTTTCTAAAAGTCAGTATTTGATGAATAAATCCTTTATGAGAAGAAAATATTTGAGCGAGTGTGTATGATTAATCACTCTGTATATATAACAAATATGTTGTAAAATTCCGAGGCTCCATAAAACCAGCGTATCTCGTAAGTCTATAATATTATTATGGTACCTAGCTATATACTGAATATCCCACACGTCCCGTGTCGGGGTCTGCCGATGATAATAACGACTTCGGTGCACGTCGTAAGCCGACTGCAGCTATATATATATATATATATATAATACAATACTATTATATATGCCTGATGCTGTACTATATATGTATAATAAATAATAATATATATGTGTGGTGTATAATCATAATAACATATTGCACATAATATATATCGTTTTATTGGTAGGACTCGGGGGACTTTCACCCGCCATTAATGCGTTCTAACTGTACTTCACCGCAGTTGGAATACTCGGAAACTGTCAAAGATTTAATTTCTAATTTCTGTCGACGAGCAAATCGGTAAGAATTGTCTATGCCACGCGCTAAATTCGACGAAAAACGAATGACAATACTTTGCCGCAGCAGCTGCAGTTTAAAGAAATACAACTTCTGTACCTATGTTGAACAATTATTACTGTAAAATAAATAGGCTCTAAAGTATAGTTCTGTTTAAAACGAAATGTTATAAGCACGCCGCACTACTCATTCTTATTATAATCGGTTTAATGATATCCTCTAAAGTTTTTAAGTTTTTGGCGAGTACTATTTAAAGTAGAAAAGATATATAGGAATTAGTATTTGTGGTCGAATTAGAGGGAAATTTGAGAGAATAAAATATAAAGGCGTTCATTTCTGAAAGTTTATATAAGTTCATCACTTCACTGGTCACTGTATGCGTATACAACGTTAATGTATTTCGAAGATTTTTACTGAGCTTTATATTTGATACTCTTCATGTCATATATAAAAATATACCTACATAATATATTTCCAAAACTTTGCTTGGCATAGAAATATCAAGTTTTTGCTCAGTACTCATATTTTTAAGCTACAACATGTCAACAATTCGCGCACGATAATAATTATTTTTACATTGATTATTATTATTGTTTATACAGAATTTTCTAATCTATATTTTATTGTTTTTACAGCAGCTAACGGCTGTTACCTCCGCGAGTGTGACTGTTATTTCAATTGTCGCCATGGTTGATACCTATATATTGGTTATGAAATGTTAATGTTGTACGTACATATCTGTAAGTCTGTAAATATTCTGGCACAAACAATTGTCCACTACCACATTGCAGTCTATAGTTTACATAACGTGTATATTTTTGTTCTATAGTTATGTAAGACAGTAAAGGTACATTTTTTTTCAATTCTTTGGTATTAGTTAAGATATTAGTTTTGTTTTTTCTTTAAGCTAATTATATTTTACTCAGTCTGTTAAATTATATAGGTTATTATTTTTTTAATTATAGGTAGATCGTAGGTATATAGTTACACATTGACATCAATGCACTTAACCGTAAATACGGTATACCGAAGGACCCGCGTCATTCGTCACTGCATTATAATGAATATATTATATGATGCATTACTGCCTTAGGTCGTAAACCACAGCATTTCCGTTTAATTGCCATTGAATGCGTACATCGTGTACTCATATAAAATAATATGTATACTATTATTGTAAACAGCGTAATGACGTTTTGAAGAAAACAGACGCTTTAGACGTCTACCTTCAATGACATGCAAGTTGTGGACGCGTGTGAAAAACAAGTGCATGCGAAATTATTGTTTGCATCCTTATACGCTCGTGTAATTATGTTGTAAATACTAATGGGGAAGCCGTTATAGAAGTTATTACTGTCCGAATTAAAAACGAAAATTACGTACACGGACAGCTGCCTTGTGTGGTTGTATACGCGCAATATTTTAATACGATTCAAGGTAAAAAAAAAAGAGTGAAAAATAGCACGTTTATCTACGACCATCGCGTGGATAGTCACGTGTTTTTAATTATATGGGTAGTGGCGCAGTGCGCCTCCAACGAAAGTGTCCGTCTGTTTTTTTCATCGTGGTTGAAAAATATATAATAATATTATGATCACTCATCCGATAGATATAAGTATGTCAATAAATTATTATGACAATAATTTTGTTTATCATTTGTCGCGCGATTATTCCGAAACGCGTCATGTACCTCATTGATCAAGTATCGATTATCGCTACACAGCACATCTAGTTATGGTCTTATTATAAAGTACCTATGTGGATGTCTACGTACTCCTTAAATGCATCTTATCTGCTATAGGTAATAACCGATTATACGTTCGAAGCGGTTTGTTTAATGTTTAATGTATGTAGATATAGAGTATCGTATTATTATAATACAGGCCCGTGCGCAAGGGGGGGGGGTTCAACCCCCCCCCC
>NW_019103954.1:144406-170701 GCF_001856785.1 Myzus persicae
AATATAGTGTTGTCTTCACGTTTGCTGTTTATCGACTTTCGTAATCGTTGCCGTTATCGATAAAATATAATGACAATAAATGTATGAATATAAGTATAGAGCATACACGTCACACAATAATATTTTATTCGACCGCAATTAGTAGGACACGAGATTACACGATAACGGATTTCGGGTATTTTAAAAGTTGTTTATAATTATAGTTCATACAAAACGATTGTAAGCTCACAGTGAGACGTTAGTTATAGTGTTACGTTAGAAATAACATAAAAATGGACATTCGAAATTTTTTCAAAAAACCACGGCTAGAAAATGATGAGATAGTAAGTACATTAAAATTAATTATAATTTATAAATATAATTTATTTATTATTTATTAAAAAAATGATTTGTATTTTATAGTAGGTGTTGTTCAAAAACACATTTAACATAGGTAGGTACTTACAAAATTAATAATAAATATAAATATGTTATAAATTATAATACTATTTGCTAATTATTGATGTATCTATGTTATAAATTTTTTTTTCAAAACACCCCCCATTCTGAAATCCTGCGCACGGGCCTGTTATAATATACATATTAATCACGTATCACGCGACAACACATCGTTGAGATTTAAAGTTCAATCAGCGAAGTTTTCGTCAAATCTAATTTCAAAAAAGTATATACGCATTTCAGATTCCAAGTTCCAACAGCTACAGTCAAAATATAGAGTAGGGAAGATTTTAAACAATTTCGTTAAACAGGCACGTATCTAGGTGCTACGCCGATCGATATGCGTGGAATGATGACATTTGTGATGAAACACATAAACCACAAAACAAATTGAATATTATATACACCTATAAAATAATAATAATATACTTTTATCCTTCGGTGTGAATGACGTCACGGTCAGGCCGTAGTACGCTTAAAATGTATACTCGCGCGCGTCAGTGTTTGTGCGTGCGTCTGTATGACAGTGTGTATTCATTATAAATTATATAGCAATAATATTATAGAGGCACAGTATGTATTATTGTACTGTATATTTACTGTTTTTTGACACACAGAACAAAAAAAACACATCATATTATTATGTGCACCTACGCATAATGGTAGGCGCCTTGCGGTATATACCAATATATACCGCATATATACCTAGTATAATACATACAATGGTGCAAAATACGTGAATTCGTGTACAATACGCACTACTTAAATATTAAGTATATTCTAGGGTCGAAAAGGCTATTATCGACTGTGATTGATGGTTGTCAGCGTGGCAGACGATGATGACGGAAAGTTTCATACTTATTTATCTTTTTCGCAACAGATGCGCGTACGCATAGTGCATACCGTTGTTGTCGCGCAGGGAAGATAAAATGAGCGATACAGCGCCATACAAACGCCTTTATATTGCATATTATTATACCCAAGTAAGTACACTACGTACTCGCAATGTTCAATATACGTACATAATATAATACAAGCGCGTGGAAATGAAATCGCGAGAAACGTTTTAAACTCGTTTGCGGATTAACAGTGTATGTGTAATATATTATACACATGGTATAGTACACCGCTTATTAGACGACACCTTATGTATTATATATCATATACTTACATCACTTATTCCGATTACAATAGTAACGCGTAAACTATATTATACTACATACATGCGTTTCGGTAATTCGATCCGTCTTAAAATTCACCGATTTGCAGGCCTCATTCGCGAGTCAGCATATGTGTGTCTGTATACAAGTATACAATATATACTACTATAATACGTTTGTACGTGCAATTTAATATTATATTATCATACTGTCAGTCCGGTTTTCATACACATGTGTAGTTTTTAACGTATAATGTTTATCGGGTGGCGTTAATATTTTGTTATTACACTATATATTGAACGGCCGCCGACCATCCCGTAGTTGGCAAAAAAAAAAAAAAAACGGATACCTAGCCGTCAATAAATTGCAATATATTATGGTAGTTATCTGTATGCTTGGCCGGTGGACGGTATAGTTCGTCGCCTCACGAAATACTGCACATCATATTTTTTACATCATAATAACGTCTGTATGGGTATTTACCTACGAACTTACCTTGACAAAAATGTAAAACGAAACTTATTATTAGGTGTAGGTACCTACAATATTATGAGTATAATATAATATATTATGTATGTAGAACGCCGTCGTCATCGCCACCGTATACGACGCATAACGTGCGTAATTGTTTGGGAAAGTAAAATTCTTTAGAAATAATACAATATTCGTCCTTAACCACGGCACGGTTTTTAGAAATACTGTACGTCAATATACCATTATACTGTTTATTCGCGTTGCGAAGTATACAAGTAGATATTACATCGTTCAAGCGTGTATATAGGTAGGTAATCGCGGGTTTATTAAATTTAATATTGTTATATTACGACTGACGTGCTCGTTGAAATGAGCGTATTGTTCAATTAAATTACGTTATATATGTTGTTGTTATTGCGTTTGACGGCCATGTTTGTGTATAATATAAGTCCTTTGGACGTTTACGAAATGACGTTTGTCTTTCACGCATATATCTATCGTGCCAAAGCACTCGACGCCGACGCTAAAATGTCAAAGAAATATAATATGTTCGCCATGCACGTAATAGAGAATTTGGAGCTGGCATTTTTCTTTGGTTTGGACAGCATAAACCTTTTTAAAACTTAATGTTACAAACTTACAGATGCATTACTAAGTTATTTACGAAATTCTGACACGTCATAAGAGTATTAGCATAATATTTTATAATTAACAATTCTTGTTAATATAGGTTATTAGGTTATTTAAGCTACTTAATGAACTAGTTGTTAAATTATTCGCGATCGATATGGTAAAATAAAACTTAGTTAGGATTGATGATGTGTTGGGAACAGTCGAAAATCCTTCACCAAGGTTTATCCACCATTGCGTATGCGTTCGAAACGATTTTGTTTCCACTTTTTTTTTTATAAATATTAGGTAATTATATATATAAGGAATAGAGATCATAATATTATAATAACATAATATTGCTATGATACTGCGTATGGATATTGTTTGTGCGTTTAAATATATTTTGGAGACGCGAGTGAAACAAAAAAAAAATACTCGTTATAGTAAAATACCTACTGAATTCCGTGATTTTCGATTCAAATGCATTTCTCATGGTTCACATCACTAATGTGCACCTAATATTAGACAAGTACCACCTACACCGCGTGGTGTATGTCATATTAAAAACTGTTTAAATTTATTATCTTCACACGACGTTTCAAATCGATTGGTCGGACGCTACCAAACAACACGCAGAATACAAATCCAAAAACTCATTCTTTGAATCGTCGTCGTCGCGTCGTATAATACGGTTCAATCGTCGCCACTGTTGACTCGTATAGAGGATTAAAGGTATAGCCGGTATACCGGTAGGAGTAGGTACCCATACACTGACAACAACAACAACAACAACAACAACAACAACAACAACAACAACAACAAAAACACCAACAATACAACACCTTAATCAGTTGACAGACATGTACAGGTACGCCGTTTCGAATGCATTATTTATTTAAGGTGTACGTTGTATGTAGGTACATCAATCGGACGCGAATTGAATATAGTCGTACCATACTACCATCTCTCTCGTTATTCGTCTACCTGCGATTTACTTTAGTATAAATTTGAAAACATAAATGTTACGTGCACCTCAAACACTCATATATACTCATATCATAATGTATGTTGTATGCTGTACCTATTTAATAATATATAGTATACACAACGTATGCACTCTAATGCACTCCATAGATCGCTGCTGGGTACGGGCACTATGGGGTTTCTGGAACCATACGCGTCGACACGACCTGCAGGGTAGTAAATATTATCGAAGAAGAGCGAGGCAATAATATTATTATTTATCATGTACGATACCGCGATCGGAACCTCAAACCGTTTACAGATTTCGCGTGGATGTAGCATACATTTATTATAATATACGCTCATCTTTTATACCGCACGCGTTTGTTAATATCATTATATTAATGCGCTTCTTCCGGACCGCCTGCGTCGCGTCCTTTTACGTCATATACTCGTATAATAATATATATATAATAACACACACACACACGCGCGAGCGCGAGCTCACTCAAATACAATAAAACCGCCGTCGGCGGGCGAAAACGTGTACTACGCGGCGTATGTAATAAAATAATACGCCGCCGCCGCCGCCGACGACGACTACGACGTTAATGAGCTATACACGGCAATGGTTAATGAAAATGCCTCGTCGTCGCACATGACCCAGATTTTGAGCTCGGTGAAAACGCATAATATGCGCCGTATATTTATTATATATTGTACACTTATGGTTAGAAAGTGATTATATGAGATATACATACTGCGTCGCGCGAATTGTTAGACGGCGGCCGCGGTGGTGATGTCCGTCTAAATATACTCACATTATTGTACTCCTCAGTAATGCCGCTGCAGGTCCAAACTAGCGCAGGAATTGATTTTTTCATGGGCCAAAATAAAATATTTATCCTGAAAACTTACACCCACCCCTGTGAACGATATTCCAAGACATCATAAGCGATATGTCTCTTACCAACCACCCTACCACTTTAGCCAAAGTTCGTGCGTATAATATACAAATTATTTCGGATGTTGCAGTATATGACTGGGTGGAGCGATGTGCTAGCATATGCAAACCGTCGCAACCGAAATGCAAGTACCTATATACCACACCGCTGGTAAAGAAGACTTATGACCCGCAGCAGTTACAATATATAATATATTATTAGGCTGCATAAATATGTTCGCCATAAATAAAGGACGTTTTACTACCCCGTAGCTCCCAGTGGGCATAGCGGTCCTCATCCCCATGCGAATAAATTATTGACAATCAAACGGGGGACCACACTCAGTCACCAGGTGTTGCGAAAATACCTCTTCAGTAAAAATGACTTTCCTACCCTCTGCTGCGATTATGTATTCCATAATATCCTATAATATATACTTGATACACATCGTACTTCTGCTGCAGGTATTATACCAAATACTTTTTTAACGTATACAATACACGTCTGATTAGGATATTTTCCAGAATCACTCAACAATCCATTATTGTATAATGAGAAAGTTGAGAAAGCGGCAAGCTTTAAAAGTGTGAATTAGAGGTTGCGGGAAAATCGTTTGTTAGGCACTGAAATTCAGCTACCCTAAAGTTGGGTAAGCATTAAATAAAATTCGTTTTGTGTAGTACAAAATTATAAAGTGTGCAATGATTAATTAGCGATAATATTTATGTTATTTTAATTAATGACAAATAACAATTTGTTTTTTTTTTAATCTGGTAACGAAAAAATAATATTTGATAAATATGTATGGTAAAATAATTTTTAAATTATTTATTACTCAAACAAAGCTAACGTGCATGTCGAAAACATATTATGTAAGATAATTTTTAAGTTAAACGAGCAAAGTACCCCTTCCTCTACGAGCTATGTGCTTTATTAAAATGTATGCAATACACAAAATAGGCCCTGAATTGTATACGGTATTGGTTACCTATATACCATAGGTATAATATGCACACTGCATGTATGAATATTCGCGAGATAAGAGTGTTTTTGCGGATTTGCGGTTCGCGTGACCGTCGTGAAATTCCGTTTTCTATATGCGTTATCCGGCGATTACACTCTTTTTATTTTCATATTTTTTTTCTTTCGAGATGTCTTACGCGTTGGGTTTTTATCGACGTTTGCCGTCACTGTCGTGGAGAATGTCTATGAATACCAGCGCAAATTATAATATTTTAGTCCCGGGATCGCGAGTTCCCAATCGTGTGCGCAGTATTTTATTATTCTCCAAACATGCATAGTTTTGCAAAGTCTTGAAGAAATTCTTTTCTCTACTAATCACGAAACCGCGTCAACTGCTTGTGTTGTGTAGTTGCGCTATAAAATATATCATTCTATATTATACATAACATTGAAGTTGCGGGTTAAAATAAACTGTGCGCTAATGTTTTTCTCGCGGTGTATTGAAATCTCGTCGTTTCTAGAATGTGTGATAGTCGGCCACCCCGCACCCCTTTCCGCCCGCCGTAGAAGTGCATAAAAAATAAAAGACAATCCATGTTATGTTATGCAGTTACAAATTATGAAAAGTTGGAAAAAATATGAATACCTGATACCCAGGTACATGGATCGTTAAGTACAATTAATGGACGTGAAATATGATAGTGTACTCAGAAATTTGCTTTCGTGCAGCACACCGCCTTATATACAGTTATACACTATACATAACGACTTAAATTTAATTAAGAAAAAATTGTGGATGATACGCTGAAACGGTTTTTTTTCTCCACGGAGAGGTACTCGATTTCCCCGAGCTACTCGAAAATACTTTTTGTACTCAGAAATTATGTTATGTACAATATAGATGTACACATAAATCATTAGACCGATGCGATCCGCATTTCTATTCTCAAGTATCAAGCTTTCCGCATATGTACACTGGCGAATTACTATTAAATTTATAAATGCTGCAATTGGCATACGGTGGCCTGGTTGTAGCAACCTTGCGGGTCGCGGATTCGGATTTCCTATAATTATTATTATTGTTCGTCTGTTTTCCGGACCAAGAAATATGCGCGTTATTATTAATTGCATCTTTACGGCCGGTATACTGTTACTATACAATATATACAACATCCGAGGATATAAAACGTTGTATTACTATTATAGTTAGTTACTATAACTACCACTACTACAGACTACAAACTGCACCGTACACACACACGCCACTCGGAGCCGCCGCTCGTTACATAACACAAAAAATATAATATTATATAAAAGCCAATTAATATCAATTTTCTTCCTTTGTGTTGTTAGCCCCGTGCAGCGTCGCCGCACGTGCACAGTTCTTCGTATACACACTCCGAATTCGATAATATAGTACAATATTATATAATGTCGTACCCTCGTTTCTCTTTTCGTTTTACTTTGCTTCTGTGTATGCCACAAATAAACAAGCCGAACGTTTACCGCTTTTGACGAATTTTCTCCGTACACTCCTCAGTGCACAAACGATACGTATTCAGTCAGATAGTTTTCCGGGAACTGGTTCACGTGCTTACTGCTTACATTAATATAATACAATTCTGATGATTGCATTTTGTTGGGTTCGAGGTGGGGGGAGGGGGGGCACACGTGCATAATATTACGCTGTTCACGACGGCACGCGCGCACCAGTATAATAATATTAATATTTATAGTAGAATCTAGTATGTTATACTTGAATAGGTACTTCTACAAGTTATATCTTATAATATTATGCATACACCGGCTTTTCTTTAGTTGATACCGCTTGTACCTACGTACAAGGTGATTCTTTAAAACACTAACGTTTTTTTACTGGTATAATTACTTAATTTCTTACTTTTTTGAATTACATGTTTTAAATAGATATTCTGAAACAGTGTATTTTTTTCTGAGAATTTCAATATTTTACAAACATTGAATTTTGAACCAGTAGGTAGTTAATTACGAGCATAGTTATGAGATATAAGTATTCGTCTTTTAATGGATATTGTCAAGCTTAGTGGAAATGCACAAGGGTACTCTGTATAAAACGATGTCACCTACACTACTACGCTCATCGAAACTTGAATTGTTTCATTATTATTATTAAGAAATAGTGTATTCTTTACAATCCGTATACAAAAATAAAAACTTATGATTATATATTTTAAAAGCTATTATTCGCAGTAAATTTTGACTTAAGAGCCATAGTGATAGTTCAATAGTCGTATAATTAAAATTACTTACAAAATAGATTAACCAAGTATTGAATCAAAAATAAGTATTACTGTTAAAAAAAATAAAGTTTACACTTGACAATTAATTATAGATACTTAACATAAACTTGAAGGAGACATGTGTAACAATTTGTTGAAAAGTAAATAAAAATCTAATATTTAAAGTTTAAACTAGGTAACTTTATGAAATTGTGAATTATCGATGTATTAATAATCATTCTAAACCACTGGATGTGCTAATTTAAATATTTATTGTCTATTGTTATAACTGATAATAAATATCTGATATTAAGTAACATTAGACTTTTAGACCTTTATTGTAATTTATATTTGTACGTCTCGAGATGTCTATATAATAGAATAAAATGGAGTATAGGTAGGATTTTGCTTTGGGGGACTGATAATTCGGTATAAAGGGAGGCTAAACTGGAATCCTTCATACATTTGATAAGTAAGTATATACCATTAAAGAATTTTAAACGTTTGCTCAATAGTCTTTAGTACAAATGTTTTAAAAACTGATTATCTACTCGTTCGAATTTTGAATTAGGTACATTAGCATGTCTAAAAAATATATCTACTAAATAATTTACAGTGAAAAAAGGGGGTTTTCAATTAGACGTTTGTATCACCACAGGACTCTCCTTAAGTATTAGAAAAAAAATTAGTTTGAGTATATACTATATTTAAAAATTCCAAAAATCATAATTTCATTTGAATGAATTTATTATAAAAGGAATCAATGGTGGTGACGACTGGTGAGTGTGTTTGGTGAATCACCCATTCACCTTGTATACATTTAATAGGTACCTATAAATTATAATGTATTGAATGAAGTATTAATAATGATAATATGTGAATAATGTTTATTAATTATAAGTCAGTTAATATATTATGAAATATCTGTCAACGATTTCGGTGGGAACTATCCCTTCGCGAATACGAGGCGAAATCCAATGAAGTTTCAAGACGACTACTGTCCAAATCGAATACCTTGAAACTCGCTAACGGATAACCATGAACATTCTACCGTGATATTTTTTGTTGTGTATTTTAAGGAAAATATCCGTTACCAAAGGTGAACGTTTGATTTTTAAAGATGTCGATTATACCTTTTTCGTCCGAAAGTACAATGTAGGTACCATTAGTAAGTATTATTTTTATTGGTAAGGATTAATTTCCTGTGTAATATGATAACAGACCTGAATAATATCCCTGACAATAAAATGACTTTAAAATGTGCGGGTTGGGAGGCTGGAAACGTTTTAAAGTGTATCGACAAAGTCTTGCCAATACATGTTTTCATATTCAACACTATGGACTATAGATGTTTTATTCATTTGATAATGAATGTCTAACTATAACGGATGATCCATTGAAAGTAAGACACTCATTATTTCAAAGACTGTTAATACTCAAAAAATACATTTTTTTTATAGAATTTTAAGTCGTTAAAACCAACGTTTTTCTTAATAAATAGATTTTTTAATTTTATTTACTTTCCTAATGCTAACATGTATTTTTAATTCCTTATTCCAAAGCAGAATATTTTTTGGAGTACTTCGATGTATAACTATCGAACTTTGGACGAATAGTCTATGAGTTGTAGGGTATAACATATAAGGATTTAAAGTTTTGATGAGGCCTGATCTAGTGGATGAGCGGAGTTGAATGGTACATGAGTCCTCGGGCATCCTCCACTAATCTGCTCATCTAAAATGTAAATACTTATAAGTTATAACTTATAACTAATAATAAAATACATGTCCAAAATTTGATTTTTATAGATTAAAATACTCTCATTCATATTTTTTTCGGAGTATAAAATTAAAAATGCTTATTATCATTTAAGAGAGTACAAAATTAAAATATGATAACCATAAAAAATAGTAAGAAAAATACATTTTCTAAGAATGTTGTTTTGTAACGACTTCAACTATGTAAAAGAAATAATTTCATAAAAACTAACGTTTTCTGAAATGGTGAATGTCTTACGTCAAATGGATCACTCCGTATAAATAATAAACATACTATAATAAACGCTTAAATGGCATAAGTTACGTAGAAATAATTAAAATAATGTTCGTAAACCACAAAAATTACTTACCGGTTATGTCGTCAAAATGGGATGTTGGCGATTTTTATTTCGGAGAAGTTGGCATAAATCACAATTGAAGTATAACATCTGCAATTGCCATTAGGCAATAACTACACTAAATGCAGATTATTGAAGTCAATGGAACGGCTTTTTTTCAGTGTTAAGAGGATGTTTTTAAGTAATGATAAAACAAAAAATCGTTTGAATTTATGAGTTTTTCAGCTGATTTTACGGAGAAAAAACCCAGGGATCTCGCTCTGCTGTATAGGTTTTAAGGGTGGCTCGTCATTGAGACACTGTAATGAATATTCTATTCAATTTGGATCCAACGATACATCATCGTATACGAATATAGAATTGAAGATTGTATGTCAGCCTCGTATCAAAAGATATTTTACAACTTAAATTATTTACTTTTAGTTAAATTGTCTAGAAGTAATACGATATAATATATTATATTATGAACAATTTTTCGCCAAATATGTCACATTTATTATATTATTAATTTAGCAACATATTCAATTAAACTTCTCAAATTGTTCTATTTTTTATTTTTGAAACAAGTATTTAAATATTTTTTAAATAATAGCACAAATAAAATCTTTTGTATAATATGCTAACTTTAGTTTAGGCAGTTTAAGGAAAAAAATTGATTTAGCCAGAGATAGGTATGTACATTTTAGCCAACAACATATTATACGTCTATCTAATGTCGAAAAGTTTCTAGTTTACTTTCATTAATCACAACAAAATAATTAAAACAGTTATTTTTTGTTAAGATATTAATATTTGCAAAATTAGAACTTCAAATGCTTTCATGAAAAAAAAAAAATGTAGGTAGATATAAATGAATATATAAGTTTTTCGCGTTTTTTTAATTTATAAAAAAAAAACTTACGAGGGTCCCTCATTAGTTGTAATATATTTACATAAAGTCTTAAAAGATGTAAAATATATTTTGAAGCTCTTTTACTGAGAACAATTTTTAAACAAAATCAACATTTCAAAAATGTCTATTGATAATTAAAAATAAAATATTTGTAAAAATAAATCGTGTCTATAAAATACTAATATAAATATTTGGTGAGAATTTCAAGTTCTTACAATGTGAACTGAAAAAAAATAAACGAATCATTGTAAAACCAATAAAATAAATAAACATCAATATAAACCTACATAATACATGTACGTCTGTAATCGTATCATGAAAAATGTTTGTATTGAAAAATATAATAACTCGTGGTTTTGAGGGTGTCAAAATTAGAAACTGTTCGAATGGATATACCAATGAAAAATTAGGTGAGTTTTCCTCGTCATCCGTGTATAGCGGAGTTGCGCATAACGCATGCCTAATAACTATTACTCTGACGGCACAAAGGCGGCATTTCTTACGACCGTAAATAATGTTTCTGAAACGGAAGTGTCGTTTCGAGTAGTTTTGGGCCTATGGTCATCTGTCGTCGTCCCTCCCAGGAAAAACAGAAAACACGTGATAGAGACGTCTATCCCGTCACGTGTTTTCCGCCGGCGCTATTGAATACTAACTTGTATATTATTATATATTACAGAGTAATTCACCCACCCTGCGAGGGATATTATGTTTTAGTAATTAATGTATTTAAATTCTAATTTTTTGTAATTTTTAATTAAGTACTACTATTTTCAAACATCTATACCTACTTAGACTTGTTACGCGATATCAGGAGTATAATCTTATGATAATAATAAGTCACTTTCTGCAATTGACTTGGGGGTGGTTGGTTGCGTAGGATACAGTGCGCGTCGCAGAAATAGGAACGTTTTGCGCGCTATTATTAATGTGGCAAATCCTTTGGCCGTACAACACCCGACTGTCTGTCAACCTGGACGTGCACTGTTATGTTGCAGACTGGCCGGTCGTACTAATAATATGGCACTGCGTCAGCGGTCATTATCGCGGTATGGGCTGACACACTAATCACTATGGTAGGTATTAACCGGGTAGGCACACGCGCTCACAAAAATGCCGGAAAGTGTTCGTCTCCCGGTTTCTGCAGTACACGAGCGGCGTGAGAACGTAATCGTCACCGCCGCCATCGCCGCCGCGTCCGCTCGCCCGCTCCCGCACGCACCGAAATACGACCCGTCTCTTTTGAACCGCGATGTGCGGTATGTGTGTATAGGTAGTGAAGTAGTCGTCGTCGTCGTCGACGATGTGACGCCGTTCGCTTGTAATATATATATATATATTTTTTTTTTTCTTTCATTATTGTTATTTTTACTAGTAGAGCGGTGTAAGTTATTACCGTATATGTGTTCACCACGGTTCATTGAGCCCACCCGACGCACGTGTAAACCAAAAATAATAATAATATATTATCGTCAGAGTGTATATGATGTTATATAATATTATATTATACATTATGACCATATTATACGTAAATACGTGGACCCACCCGGTCAACCCTCCTACAACCACCACCATTTAATCGGCAGTACTCTCAGACCGGATAGGGAATACATTTTTCGGCCGACACACATACCTCGTGTATTGAATTGTATTGTTATGACGTATACTCGTATGTATGATTTTTATAACCCAACAGTCTAGATATTTTGTAAAATCCACTATTTCAAACAGTATTATTAATTGTTTGATATTGTAATCAAATCTAATTGACGACGCGCGTAGTGCATAATGCATATCAGTTATAATGATATAATATTATGGATTATAGATAGCGGATAGTAATTGAAAAATGTGCAACAAATGAACGGAATGTATGTACTTGTCATAGGTCAGGATGTTGCATTAAAAAATGTCATATTATTTTCAAACTGATTACGAATACTAATCTGTAATCAATTACACCTGTTTAAGAAAACCCATTAATTTTTTTAAGCGAAAATTAATTTTAAGAGAACCATTGTGGGAGCAAAGTCATAATAACGTCTGATTTAATTGTTTTCAACAGCAGATTAAATCGATTCCGTGAGCTCAGTCATTGTTATGCGTATCGGAGGTTAATGTGCGTACAAAATATCATTGTTATTACGCAGATTTTTGAAATATTCTGTTTGTGTTTATTTATACTCGTGATTCAGCTTTTCGGTGTATGCAACGCATTCTTCGTGGATTGGCTAATATCCACTCGAATTCGTTGAAGTGTGACCCTAAAATCACGTATATTAAGTATTATTGTTGCTCTTGGCCAATCTTTAAAATTATCTTTTTTCGCGTTTTTTGCAGAGGAGAGTCGTCACTCTTTTTCCGACTGTGTCCCTCATAGTGATTCGGAAGTAGGTAAAAGGTACACATTTCTCATAATTATTATACCACAGTTGTGTTTTTATAATAAAATTAATTAAACTGAATACGATTATTATTATTATTACTTACGTAGGTAGCTACATTGTTATTAGAATGAGATATGGTAATGTTATTTCAACCACCAAGATATTATGTATTGTATAGGAGAAAGACATTTTTCTTGACGTGAGTTGTAATTCTAATATTTATATTACAATGAGTTGTAAACATTTTATTGCCATATGTAATAAAACAATTTAAAAAAACATATTGAAATTTCTAATTTCTACCGAGGATAATTATACATATGTATAACTCAATTTATTTCATTGTTTTCACTGACTTTCATCTATTAAATAACACATATAACACATAACATGCATGTACGTATTAAGTAGACATTTTATTTTACGATTTTATAAGATAGGTAAACATAGAATTACGGTGGCCATATTAAAAGACCTGGAAATACAGGTAAACACATTTTATAGAGGGATGTTATTTTTTATGATAAACAGCAATAAATTGTTTTCAAAGTATTTTTATTATTTATATAATTACATTTTTTTATTAGTGTACATATTTATATTAAATTATACTGTTAAAGTAAGATGATATTTACTTATGCGTTTTGAAATTGATTAGAAATTATTTAAAGGTTATTAATTATTGACTATTCTATCGTATTAATATACTTATTAATATAATTATTTAACACATTCATTTTGTAATGGTTGATTTTACTCTAAGATTACTCAAATATATATAAAAAAAATATTCTGCCTGCATAAAGGCGTTTGACTATGTTACTCGAGGACTAGACGAGAAAATAAACAGTGCCCTGACATCCTCTTGATACTCGTGTACTGTTTCTCTGTTTATAATAATATTAGAATTATCTAGTATTCTGTATTTGACAGAAAGTGTAATCACAAAAAAATATTGTCACTATATTATTCCCATCGAGTGGTGGCAGTTGAGATTGCGTGTGTACGCAAGTTGCTTTTCACGAGTGCAGTGCACATGAGAGCGTGCTCGCGTCATAAAACTTTTTTTGTGTTAATGATAACAATATGACGTGAAACTCTCGTTTCTGTGACACGCGCACTTTTATCGACACCTAATTCTACCAAGCGTGAAACTGGTACAACAACATTTGACGAGGGGTCAACGAATTATAATCGAACGATTTTTGTTATTTTGTTATTATTCAAAGCATATTAATAGTGGAAACTCGAAATATTCCACTATTACTTAAATAATCATTTTCCTCACACAATGAAAAATAAAAATATCCATACTTATTTTATGCTATTTATAGGTGTAAAGTATATTACATTTTTAATTTATTAAAATTATTATTAGATTAAAAAAATACTACCAAATAAAACATTTTTTTTCCAACTAATAAGTATTGTTGCAGTTGCCATTTTGTGCAAAGATCAGTAGTGCCTCATATATTTAAGTTACCCAGAGTTAATTTAATGCATTTTTTAATATAAAAAATATATATTATTGGTAGGGACCTTTTTACTTTTTGCGATTATGAATATTATTGTTTACTAAACATAATGAAATGTTCAAAATATCTATATGTAATTTTTTAACTATTTGCACTACACGAAACTATTCACTCAAGTACATCGTTAGGTATGCCGGTATTGACATTAATCATAGTTATTAATATCATATCAAATAATATTATAATAATTATCATATAATAAATGCGGTTTTTTCTTGGAAAAAATTTATTCAACCTAGTATTACTAACAGAAAAATTAATAATTTATAGCAATTTTACATACATACAATAAAATATACCTCAGCTCAAAATTGTTTTTCGTATGCTATGAAGTATGATTTATCATTGTATTCAAATTTAACACTTTCATTGACCATTTATTCAGTGATATACTCAAAAACTCGGTGCACTCGACACCTATAAATAGAAAGCAGAGCGACTTCTCCAGTTTTTAAAATAATTATTTAATATAAAATGGATATCAGTACTGAAATATTATTTTTTCAATGAAATAAGAATATTAATATATTAAAAATTATTATAATACAAAATTATCAAATACACTGTCGTAATCATGTGCAAGCAGGGAAGAAAATAAGAGTAGGTACTTGACTGTATTCAAATAGGCAAGCAGAAAAATAAGAATTAACTCGACCAATAGTAGTGCACTGGGGTACACCCCAAAATTAAATGGGAACCATCAACCAATAAAATGTAGCTCATCTTAATAAAATACCTATTTTCACACTGGAATTATTTTGATTGCTGTTAAGTGTACAATATATAACATGCGCCTCTACCGGTTCTACCTATTTATTATTGTCATAAAATATTGTTTGTCGTTCAAGCCGTTGATTTTTATTTACCGTGTTATGCTCACACGCATATCATTATCATACACGTATAGTACACATTATAAATCAATCATTTTTTATTGACCTCGGCGGCTCTGCGTGTAAATGTGTTCCTTATTTTATCTTTACCCGCCCGGAGTTAGCTGCGTGTTCGGTCTCACGAGCGTCGGCATGTAGTACGAAGGCGATCTCGCTCTTCAACGTCTATTGTCACCTTATCTATCACCGACGGCGGTAAGTGCGGTAAGTATGGCCCTCTCGAACGGTATACAACGAAAGGAAACATCTGTTTCTCATTCGTATTCGCCTCGATTTTGTCACCACTTCTTCGCGTGCACTACCAGCCGCCGCGCCACGTGCTCGTCTTTCCTCGTAGGTACATACCTACTACGTGATGTAATAACAATAATATTATTATTATTTTAAGACAATGTCGAGCGAAATGTACCAGATAATGACTCTAAATCGATATCTACAGTACAAGCATATTGTCTTTGATAATTGGCCGCCACTGTTGGATAAATAGCGAAATCTATTCGTAGACGTATGTTATTCGTTCGGGAATGGGTAAACACCGGAGGTTGTGCGAAAAATGACAATACTGGAAGTCCGGAACTGACTAGATAGTAAGAACTGGTAATTTGAGTATAATCAAATATCATACAATATTATTTTAATTATAAATTAGTTATAATGTTTTATTTAAAATTATGAAAATACACTATTGAAAAGGAAATAATGATTTTAATATGTTTAGCAATAAAATATCTCCACTATTTCATTGGCAACATTTTAAACAATATTTATTGAGTTATTTTTCTTTTTAAAATTCGGCCATATTTCGTCTCAGAATTTAATTACGTCTAAATGCCATGTCTTTTTTTAGTTACTAGAAATACTGCGTCAATTATTTAATAGCTACGTCGATAAACTGGAATAATTTGTAATATGGCGAACTGCAGAGCACAACATATCGTTAAAGTCATTAGGTATAAGACTGAGTGCAATTCGTGGTGCCACTTATCGGGTATTTGTTTTTATTTCGGACGCCATTCGTGTGCAGCTGCCATAATATCCAGAGGTATACAGCATAATATAATACATCATAATACACTCTTGCAATCAAACAGGTAAACAGATATAACAATTAAAACGGCAGTGGTTATTTACTAGTATCGCTCGCCCGACAAATTGATTACGATCGACTGAACATAATATATCATTAATGTACAGTGTACACACACCGGTACCGCATTTATAAAACACTCACGAACTCGTACGATAATCAATATATCAAACGTACGAATAGACATTGCGGACGATATTAAACAGCATTGATATTACATTGATCGTACACGCACGTACATTGTACATTTGTACATACCTATACATACTTAGATACAGGCCACAAGCGTTTGAACTAAATAGTAAGTTGTTTGAACGATTATTGTATGTTATTATATATTACGATTATTCAATATTGTTTGCTGCGGGTACACGATTTCGCTCCATTAATAAGAATCATTATTATATTGTACACCATAGAAATATATTATTAAAACTTTTATTCGGAGTTAAATCGGTGCATGGTGTAACGAAGTAGTTTATAGGTCTATGGGATCGATGCTGTACAGTGTCATATTAGGGCATTAGGAATTTACCGCAGTTCAAATGTACATTATTCAGTATATACATACAATGTACACGTGTCACGTAAGAACCATAAAAACTGCACGATATTATACGTATAATACTACTGCATCAGACATCACTCTCCCTCAATTATTGCGCAGCGTATTATTTCATGCGAACATAAAATACACATTATAATGAAATTGAAATATTATAGTTTGGTGGAAATCGAGAAGTAGTATCTCTGATATGAAGGCAAAAGTTGTACTCGAAATTATATTTTACTCGTTTTCACACTCTCATAGTATTGTATGCTGTCGATAAATATGTATTTGCATGTATATAATATTATAATATTTGTTACAAAGGGCTTGGTGAAAACAGCCAAACGTGACGGTGAAACCTTTTCAAAAGGCGCGCGTAAATTAACAGGCTTCAAGACATCAAAAGGGTTTGCGTTTTCCAATCAAATGTTCTGTTATACGTAGGTACCAATGTAGTGTATAATAATATATAGTTATTAGTTTGAGGAGTCACGTATAGCAACCATCCATTTCAGGGGAAACATATTCAAATGGATTAGGTAACCGTGAACTTTGATTGCACCAACTATACATAATAGGTACATACAAAGCTCTATATGCTGCAGAAATGGTATACGAATACCTATTGTATTGTGCATGAATGCAGAATAAGAGCACATATAAGCGAAAACACGAGAATACAACACGTGCATCTTCAGTGGAAAACGTTCCAAGAATACGGAAAGCTGTTATGGAAGTTAGAGGTACTGTTCGACGATTGATATTATAATAATAGTTATTATAAAAGTCTCACTACCTACCTATATTATTATGTAATAACTCTGCACAGATTATTATTGAAAATTCACAAAGTTTGGTGCAATTTTGTCCTCGGGAATGTCGCGGAAGTTGTAATGTATTGTATAATGCATTTTATATGGGGTTCAATCCTCCCCAAACCCAACACTCACATACACCCCGTAGTAATCATTCCAGGAATGCCACTGTAATACATTTGAAAATAATAATAATAACCTTCAACGATTGTATTTAGTTGTTCTGATATTTGTCGGATACATATATTGCACGTAATAATTTATATGCAAAATATGCGTACCGTACAGAAAGTCGTTTATGCAACGAAACCGTGTTAGCTCTCAAACAGCTTTTAGGTTGGCAGACAGTAGATTCATAACAATCATAACACACACGCTATAAAAAACAATAATAATAATGTGAGCGCGATGTTATAATAATAATAATATAATATATGAATCACTTTTGAGACTTTGAACGTCGTCCGCGGCATAACTACAGTCATTGTTTTGTGTTATTGTTATCCGTCGAGAATGCATCCGACTTTATTTTTCGTCCACTGGTGTTATAAATACTTATTACAATATACACTATTTAGGACACATTGTTTTTATTTTTTCCACGCGCACAGAGCCAAAGAAGCACAGTAGGCAGTAACAATAGGTTAGCATGTATAATATGTAACACTTGTATAAGGCAAAATTAGAAAACAATAAATATTATCGAATAGAGCCCATAGGTGTAGATATACTGCGTACATATATTTATTTATTTATTTATTTATTTATTTATTTATATGTTTATTATATAAAATATGTATATTAAGTAGAAATAAAAATTATTATAAATATATAGTACAAGTGAGTATCGAAAATGCTGTAGCTATATTGGCGCTGCATCCCTGCATCCCTTTGTGGCAGTGACTGGTGTACGAGTAGCGGATACTCAGGGTGTACTCAACTAGCTCACACACTGTTCGTTTAAACTTAAAGACTGAGGCAGTCATTCGAATATTTAGAGGAAATCACTAATAAATTTGACTTTTAAATATTTACATAAATAAGATATTTTTTTAAAATAAGAAAAACAAATATTAAAATGTTGTCTAGTGATAAGTATTAATCTAATATTATGACAAACGATATTGTTTTACTTCAAGCAAACTTTTCGAAAACTACTATAGAAACAATTTTGGTTTTCTGTTTAATGCAGGATAACGATTTTCCAAAATTCGTATTAATTAGGAAAAATTGACTGGTACAATCAGGATGAGACACTATTAAGACGTAAAACAAGTCTGGCGCTATTACGGTGGCCCGTGGATGAACACGCTTATGTATTATATATTATGCAATATGTTATATTCTCGTCGTCTCCCGTACAACCGTGATGCAAAACACGTCAAATCCGATCGTACGGAAACCGTCTGCCCGTTTCACATGATGCAGCGCACCGCCGCACCCCCACTGCCGACCAAGGATAATAGGGGGAGGATGGAGTAGATATGTATATGGTTTAACAATTGTGAAGTTTTCCACCCCGGTTGTTTTTGTAGAGTGCAGACGTCTCGTTTTCGAAACCAAGTATTTCTATAATAATCCGTCTCGGAACGATATTCAACGACGCATGTATGGATTTCGAGTAGACTATATTTTGTCGACGCATTTTTGCGACGGTTCGTCTGTCGGCGTGTCTTTAACGGAATTATTATATTATATTTATGCATTCTAAAACGTTGCTATTCCTCACGCGTTTCCCATGCACTCGAATTTCTGACTTCCAGAGTTTATATTACTCAGACTTCGATCGACTCGGAGTATGAATTATGTGTTGTCTTGTGTACGATATTGTTGTCGAAAACAACCAACGGATCGAAGTAGGTTATGAAAATGGCATGGTACATTGGTCGGTGAAAAACAATGCACAATAATAAGTCGTAGTTACAGTGTTTGGAAACCGTAACTCAAAAACACATACGGTTTGCTCGTATGTTTGGTTTACATAATATGTATATCATACAGCTGAATCCCATTAAAATCATTCGTTAAAAAATAATAAATAATAATATAATGTCTCAAATTTCAACAAATGGATTACCCCATCGTCACCGTTGCTAATAGAATTAGTTCTTAAAGCCACTGAAATAATCGCATTAAATTATACTTTTCTATTGAAACGATGGCGACGGCACACAATATATATATATATTTAGTGTATGCATATTTACAAAAGTTTTAACATTATTGTTGCAATGGTGCATAACGACGTTCAAATGTTCGAATATTATAATATTTACAATAACGATTTGGAAAACTGTGAAAACCTTCCATTGTATAAGGATAAACTTTATTATTTAAAAATGTTTAAAAAATATCAATTATATTACACGTTGCCAAATTAACGCTTAAAATAACCTTGTCCCAAATACAATATAGGTTATTTACTTTGGAAATGTTTCCTAGTCTGGATTTTAGTTAAATTACTAAACTTTTTTGGTTCATCGGGTAATAAATTTTTAAAAATTCAATGTATACTACAAATATGTAAAATTAAAAATATTCAAGTTTAAATCGTACACGCTCATGTACAATAAATACAACATTCGAAATAATCGAAGTACCTATGTTAAACCGTATTATGTACAAAATATCTTCAGTGTTTTCATCAGGAACAAAATAAATGACAAAAATAATATTTATAGAAATCTAAAAGTTCGTATAAAACAGACTTAATCAATCAACAGTGAATAATAATGTGCGGTAAATAATGTGAATTGATACGTTTGGCGTTATATATGGCATGATACCTGCGGTTGTACACGTCATGCCCACCATACGTACATTTACTGCACAAGTACCGATTACTCAGTTACTCTTACTCGGAATATAATTAGGAAATAAAATATCGAAGATATTCAATATGTCATAATATATTATAATATATTTATACAGCATAAGACTCTTATTCTTGATTTCACCAGGTAATAGGTACAATGCAGTATGTAGTAAATTATTGCGTTGTCATAAAAAACAAATTCAGAAGTGTATTATTTAAACGACAAAACAGCGTTAAGTATCGAAATTTGTATTGACAATGAGCTTTGAGTGTACACATATTATTCATATTGATCGCATAATATTGTGACTGTGATGTTACGCCAATTGCCAGCGTGTGGATGGTGTTGTTCTCGTGTAGCATATATAGGCACTACAACATAAATAATATTATCCATTAGTTAATAAATAAATAAATAAATAATAGCAACACGTTTTACTTATCGTCAATAATCGGAATCGGAACATATAATTATATTATTATCTTGCACAAAGTTCGTAAATGTACGACGTGTTATGTCGTATAACAAGACTAGTATTGTACAAGGATTTACAGCAACGGACAAACATGCCTATACATGCTACATTGCTACAGCTGAACCGTGAACCAGCACGCAATAACTGTAGACCAAAACACAACTGCAGCTAATAGTATACAGCTAAAATAGTATATATACAGGGTGATTCGACGACCACTCTCATCCACCTCTTTTATCCTTTAATAATGCGGTTATTCAAGTCCGGATCACACATACATTTAAAATACTGCAGCATACAGTTTTTATACCTGTAATTCATATTGGGTCAAAACCAGCCGAATGACTGTGTATCTTGGGAGATTGTAAACTCGGCCCTAGGAAAAAACATTTTCAAAAGGTCGATGGTAAACTCGGCCCGGGTTTTTTTCAGGTCAATATTATTTAAATGTAAACTCGGCCCGGGTTTTTTCAGTTCAAAATTATTTAGATGTAAACTCGGCCCCGATTTTTTTCAGGTAAAAATAATTTAGGTGTAAAAAACATGATTTTTCTTATAATATTTTTGAGAAACATTTAGCATTACCCAGAGGACACTACGAGAGGAGGCGGTTCTCATTATCCTCCAAAAATTATTTTCATTTTCATATTATTATTCATAGTATGAAATTCGTTATTTAAATGAAAAATGTAATTAAAATGTTATTATATTTATAATAAAATAATAATAAATGTATTTATATAAATGTATAAGTGTAAAAATATGTAAAAATATAATAAAAAATAAATAAGTAATATTGTAGTGTAAATAATGAGTGAAAAATTTTATTATAATAATATATAAATCTAGTTTTTTTAAGTAAAAAGATATGTATTTTACATATTCACTCACTGATATATCTTTATTTTTATATTTTGTAAGTGTTCTTTCTAAGAGTTCTTTTTTTTTTTAGTTTTTATATTTTGGAATTTAAATGGTGCATCTAGGCTGTTGATTTTAATGTACGTTTCTGTTTGTACTTCTTTTAATTTTGAAATGAAGGAATATATATTGGGGTGAGTGGAATTAAAACTTGAATTAAAATGCGCATGAAATGATTCACATGCATTTGTTGTTAAATACGTTTCAACTGATGCACTGGCCCACATTTCAGGCGGAAGCATAGAATCTTCTCCTATGTATGTTTTCGGGCCGAGTTTACAATCGATTTATTTTATTACCTGAAATTTCCGGGCCGAGTTTACAATCGATTTATTTTACTACCTGAAATGTCCGGGCCGAGTTTACAATCTACCTATTTTTACTACCTAAAATTCTCGGGCCGAGTTTACAACAAAAAAGGTAACTTCGGGCCCAGTTTACATTTGCCCTGTATCTTACATTTAATGGAATTCAAAACAGGGTATATTCTCTGGAATTATTTATAATTTGTTACTTGAAACGCAGTGCAGGATCAGATATAATTAATAAAATAATAAATATATGGTTTACATAAAAACAAAGGCCCAAAATGGATGACTCTTAAGTAAATTTACAGTTTTCGACAAATTTTCCTAAAATGTTTGGAGTTTTACTAGTGAGTCACAAAATGACTCTTATCTAATGCCCCGAGTACCTACGTATCAAGAAAAAAATCTTAGTTTGGACGTAGTACGAATGCGTCCCAGTTCTTCAAAAATTTTAATAATTTACTTGGGTATTCCACGAGGAAGTGAAATTTGATTTAGGTACACCCATTTATACACATTTTAAGTTTTAATTGTACATTTGATTTGTACTATACTAGTATAAAGTCAAGTCCGTTTCTTAATATGATGGCAGAGCACTATTTGTTTTCCCTCTCTAACCCCAAATATACAAAATTCCGTTTTCAGCAGAATCAATCCCTAAAAAATTTTGCCCCGGGACCGGGGAAACACTCGGACAATTCAATAACATTTGTCGATAAGACTACTGACAAACACGTGCTATGGAAACGGTAAAAACTAAAAAATGGACGCATTCGGAACATTCCCTAAAAGTTGGTTAATAGATTCAACAAAATCCGCAGCATAGGGTAATTTTTATAAAATATTAATTAGTTTAATTTTCGATCATAGGCTATAACATATTATAGTTTTAAAATTATTGTATATGGCTATAATCTGTACTCTTTAGTACATACAATTAAATAACTTATAAACTATTCATTTGAATTTCAAGTTATATAATGAACATTATAAAAATAATTATCGGCTGAACAATTTACAGTAAAAAGTGGGATTCATTTGTAAAAAATTTATATCGATTCACGATAATCCTTAAATGACTAAAAAAATAGAATAATATACATAGAATATACATAAATTAATATAAATATAATTACCTATCTGATTAACTCGTTTCAATTTTTGAACGGAAAAAAAGGTACCTATCTGATATGTAGGTAATATCGATTTGTTTTGTTTCGCATAAGACCAAGAATATTCAAATCGGATCAACTTAAAAATTGAGCCTAAATTTAGAGTTACTATCAAGACATAAACACATTATATCATACATAATAACAGTATCGGACCCGAGTAAGATATGCGAAAAATACCACTCGTAACCACTTTAATACGCCGTATTAAATTATTGTTAAATTATTATTGCTATGTGCTTGGCACAAGTAAAATATAATAGCCCCCGGGCATGGAGCTGGAGAGGGGTATAATAATGGGTATTATAATATCGATTTAAATTTGATTGTACCCGAGTGGAGAGTCCGTTTGCGATGAATAATATCAAAAGATCACGTCGACAAAATAAGAACCCGAGAAAAAAAGTTGAAAAATGTCAGTGAGACTGAATAATAGTCCAAGCGATCGGAATACATGGATTATATAATATTATACTATACGTGCGATTTTATTAGGTTTGATTAAATTAGCGAATTCTTAACACCAAAAGCTGTCGCCGATTGTTAATGTGAGTCGGAAATTTGCGGTGTGGTAAACAAATTTGCCTAATGGTGTAATGACGGATTTTACATAATATACGTATCTCGGCCGACGAACCACACCGACGGAATCAAATCTCTGGTGGAATATGTATCGTTTCACATTTTCAGAACAGTATAATATGCGGGGTCGTATGCAGCGAATCGGAGATTAACCTATTCAGCCCGATTCAGGGGTCATGGGGGAGGGGGGTGGCGTAGTTTCGGTTATAAATGGTTCTTAATAATAATATTCAAAAAACCGAACGACGAGACGTCAGAACAGAGCGTTTCAGCGCGAGTTTCCTTTTTTTTATTTGCGTTTTACACCCGTTTGAATAACGGTTACCTCGCGGTCACATTATTATACAAAGTATACAGGTAAAACAGCGGCGGAGGACGTCCGGCCGGCTGCTGTAACGAAAACAATTTCACCACCGACGACGAGTGGCGATCGAATTACCCGGACAACACGCCCCCTACTTAGTGCAGTTTTTATTTTAATGATAGTTTTTAGTTTTTTTTACCGCGAATTTCTATTTGTGGTACTATGCGATGTACCTACTTTTGTCCAATATCACGTTATATCTTGGTATGTGGTATACACCGAGAAATGCGACGGCGGCAACGAAGACATTGTATAGCTCCATGCTCTCATCACCAAACGACTTTTTCAGCTAATTGAAAGCAATAAATGATCACACATGCAATGGGGTATTATCGTCACGCCATGGTGTTTTTGTATATTAGTGCATTTTTAGGCCCCTGCTACACCGGAAAAATTATTTTTTTAGTCTTCCGTGACGTTATTTATGCGAGATATTAAGTTTTCAAAGTCATCCAAAATTGTGTATATTGTCGAAACAAAAATGTTGAAAAACTTCACGTGCGACCGAAACACGAAAATGCTAATTTTATTTGGTAGTCAAGTCTTTAGTAACTCGATTAATTATAAATGCGAATAGTTGTTATTATCAATTTGTACAAGCAGACCATCATTATTTCCAATAAAAGATAGGTAATAATTTTTTTATTCAGACACACGACTGTATATATAACTGACTAACTGAGCCAACAACATGTTATTATATTTTATTGCTTGTATTTTGAAATGATTATTTTTCAGTGAAAATAATTAGCGTATTAAATTACAATACTAGGAATGTTTAACTATACGCAGTGTACAGTTTATTCTAAAAATAAATATATGAAACAACGTATGGAATAATACATTTATACCCATCGGCCATCATATCAGATATCACTTATCACCCTATTTTTTCTTTTATAAAAGGATCACTTATAAATTATAGCACATTAGTATCTACCTATCAGCTACCACCATATACCTATTTAAGTCAGCATGTTTACAATATTTAGGTACTTAGGGCCAATTAAATGTATTTATATTTTCGAAAGCTTTTGACGAAATGTATTTGTTAAGTTAATAATAATTTAGGCCATAAATTCAATAAAAAAAAAGCTTGGCAAGTTAGAGATCGGCAAGTATACTTTTTTGATTTTTAATTTTTAGAAATTTGTTAACGGTATGCAATATGTATATGTACATTATTACAATATGATTAAACTAAAATTGTACTTAAAGGAAATTATTAATTGCAAATTAATTTATTGAGAAGATATTACATTATAGTAGAATGCAGTAGGTTTAATATAACTGGTTCGAGTTTAAAAGGTATTTAAGTCATTTTACTTGTTTTATTTAATAAATTACCTATTTATTAAACTTGATAACGAATAGTGTGCCTAGTATGAATATTGTCCGATATCACACCCAAGCGGTATAACAATTTGAAACCAGAAATTTGAGTATTCAGTGTGAACAGCCACGAAAAAAAAATCATTTTCATTTTCATTTAGTGAGATAAATCTTTGAAACAGGAGAACCTATTTTATTATTGGGGGTTTAGTTAGATCGGTTAAGAGAAGTGTTGTGA
>NW_019103954.1:171059-210956 GCF_001856785.1 Myzus persicae
GTTATCATAGTTTAGGAGAAAAGTTAAAAAATTGAAATTTTGGCACTGTTCACGCAGATATTTTTGTGGATTTAAATCATTATACCACTTGGGTGTGATATCGGAAATCTCTCATTAATATTTTATATTAAAGCTAGCTTAATTACCCACTTATTAATTATTACTAAGTTACATTTTTATTATTTTCCTATTTCGCACAAATTCTTGAAGTTTTCAAAATTCAGACATTTTTCATTTCAATTACCATACTTACCTAACCTAACCATACTTACATTATTAAAAATAAAGAGAGTAAAACATTGCCAACATAGACAACACATTTGATGAACAACTAGGTGGTGCTAAGACTATAAGAATGAAAAAGAATTTTTTTTAAATATGTATAGAAATCATGTGAAATATGAATTAAAAATTAAATGTATAAATTTTCATCTATCCTTCACTTATATTTAAATTCTGATCAGGGAAATAATTAGTTTGAAAAAAAAAAACGGTTTTGGTTATTTGAAAACAAGAGATGTAAACATTGAGTACTTTTTATTATGTACGCTTATGATGGTCAAAAACGTTTTTAGAAATATATGTACATATGGCTATAAGCGAATACAGTTGAACATAAGTATCAAAATATATTATTATTAATAAATGTAATAAAAAAAATGAACTTCAAGGTTTTAGTTTACTAAATTATTGATTAATTAGATGTTAAAAACAGTTTTACAGTGTTTTTAATCACTCAACTTCACAATATATTTTATCATAATACTTTGATTTAAAAATTTAATTGCTTAACCGACACAATTGGTCGGGAGTCTACGACATTCACGCTACACAATAAATATTCTTATTTGTTATACTTTATAATACTTTTTTTTAAATGCAAAAAGATTATGCGAAATTGTCGTTCATTAAATATAGTATGCATTTAATAAAATAATAACAATTTGTTTTTGTTACTAATGAAAGAAAAACATTTAAAGTTCAAAGGTACAATTTAATCATTTTATGTGTACCCATATGACTATTTTGTGATAGTTAAATTCTATTTAAAGCTAACGATTCAAATTCAATTCAGACATTTTCACTTGAGTTTATGTGTAATCAATTTCTTCAAATTGATAATAAACGAAGACCAAAATAGGTATTTATCTCAAAATTAATATTAACCTTTCAACAAATAAGAACCATAGTAATAACCAGGTTATTAAAATAATTAATTTTTAATTTTCACAAGTATTTTTTAAACGCAAACTAATAATATGTAATTGCACAGTCGCGTAAGTAGTTAACCGAACTTTCCAAATCGTATGTGCTATAAACTATACAGAAAATTAAAAAATTATTCCCTTGTATGCAAGTAATAAAATACATCTGAATAATTACTCCTGCGTTGAAACATTTAACTTATTTTGTCTAAATTTGTTGAAACTATCAATCGAGGGGTCAAATAACATATTACCTAGCTATAAAAATAACATCTGGTATTATTCATTAGACTTGTATTGGTATACTGAAAAAAACGATGCCAATATTAAATTAGTTTTTTTAAATACTTCGTATAACATACCTGCAGCAGATGTGACACTGAATTTTTTTTCCTACATCAGACACAGCAGACATGAATTTCGCGTAATATTCCCAACGTTTCCCGCAGAAGGTCATATCTAATTTACGATCTCTTGTTACTTGACGTATACTATGGGCACGTATATCTATTCGTAATTTCTGTTGATGGGTATATATTTGCGTGACGAAGAAACACATAATATGCAGAAATGTGTGCACATTTCGACATTTATTATTACAATTTGAGGTCAATAAATATTGTTGTTTGTCGGTGCCTACTAAAAGTGAAAGCACACAAAATTTTAGCCCCACTATGTCTCGGACTGCGATTAGTCGACAGCGAGTAAAAAAAAATTTTAAATCTAGAAAGTATAAAAATGATTATTGTAAAATATGTCCCACGCCGTCTGCAGTGAGTCACAATATCGTACATAATATAATATTGTGCAGACACATACTATTATATATGTATGAACTTTAGGTACTAGGATAGACATATTATAATAATAACATACTATTTTTTATTGAACAGTGTCTCTAAATTTAAAGAAAGAGAAATTAACGCGACGATAATAATTAATAATAAACTATAATTACTATAATAACTATATAATACATTATAATTAACGAGCATTCGCGGGCCGCGGCAGTTTTTATCGATATAAACAATTAATCGTGCAGCGCGTGTCACAGTTGCATTTATCATTACTCGCCAATAATATTATATTAATATTATACATCATATAACATCATATACCTACCAAATGCACTTATAATATTATATGCATTATGAACATAATTATTGTCATGATTGTTTGTCTTTTGATTTTCCGGACAAAAGTGTTTCTCATCAACCATCACCGGTAGGATTTTGGGAATATCAGTTGTTAAAATTGCACCTTACCCCCCTCAACATTTTCTCTCACAAAATTAAAATGGCTCGAAATGCATTGGATTTTTTGGATCCAAATCACTCTAATGTAAAATATAAAACATATTATCAAATTATTCTGTACCACTCGAACAAACTCCACCAACATATTTTCCTCCATGTTATTGGAATATGAGTTCATGCACTCAACTAGGGACTGGACGAACAATTAATGTTTGTAAAATGTGATTCAGGAATATGTCATAATTATTATTTATTTTTATTAATTTGATGTCAATATAGTATAGATAGCATTAAAAATTAAAAAAATTGAATAAACCCAAATATTTGGCTCATCATAAAAAATGTTCAAAAGAGCAACAGTATTCCAACCATGACGTATCTATACCTATGCAATCACACAATATGGTTACACGTATTGATAAAACAACAGGCAAGATAAAACAAATTGTTAGTCGCTAATTATACATTTAATTCAGTATGCGATGACTTGGAAGCAAAATATATATTTTTTGAAACATATTACTGAAATTAGTTTGGGTATGATATAGCTAATAAAAAATAATGTGTTTAGTTTGAATTATACAATACAGTTTCTTCATTTGTATAATATTATATGCATATATTGTGTACGTTTTAAAATTGTCTGGAGGCAAAATATGTTCTAAGCAAAAAGTAAAATGTCCTGGCGCAATATACAGGTAATATAATATAAATGTTAAATACACTTTTCAGTTTTCAGTGTGCTAAACATAGGTAATACGTGATAGCTGATAATCAGTTTAGCGGCCATAACAATACAAAGGTACCTTAGTTAAGACTTAAAATGCACATGTGACCATTACACCATGATTATACGCGGATCTCGGGTCAACATCTGTTAACCACCGGCCGCAGTGGTTGACCTCAATAAATAAATAGCATAACGAAAATCAGCCCCCGCAAAAGACTTATCCGAGAGAACTACACTGATCCCCCCTCCCCTTCTCCAGCAAAGAGGCGCTCACTAGGAAGGCTTAAAACAGTCTCGGGTTTCGCTTGTTTATCCGCGATAGAAGACATAACAATAATAATAATAACTGTAAGACCCTGCTACGGGTCCATATTGTCTTAAGTGTGTGTTTGTATACATACACGAAAGACGATTGCGTTCGCCGGGCTTTTCTAGAGGAATTAAAAGTCCGCGGTTTTCTTGGAACGGGATCTTATATGACGGTGTGCGACTTAGGTGGAAAAGTTTCGTCTTTTGTTATCAACCCCCCTCAACCCCCATCTTATTTTCGACCCTTCCGCTCAACCGCAAGCACAAACACGTGTCCCTCTCTAATGTTATCTTGCTCTTGTCAGCCCTATTAAAAAGTATCTCAAATATTTCCTTTCTCTCTCTCTCTCTCTCTCTCTCTCACACACACACACACACACACACTATCTTTCTCTTAATATATATAATACACACTAAGACTAAGTCATGTAAGTACCTATATACCGCTTATGAAACTACACAACCTTCTATACAAACATAATGAATATAGTATTAAATACACTGCCGTAGCGAGAAAATACACAACGCCATAATATCACGTCTACCGAGACGAGATCGTATTTCCTACAGGAATACATTTTTCGCGCATTCACGCACAAACAACAATCGTACGTTGTACATGTACTTATCTATTGTAATCATCTGCAATGATAATACAATATTATATGTTCATCGTATCATTAGCATCATGGACTTATAATATTACAACAATCGACCTACGCGTGCAGGCCATCGCAGATTTCACCCTCTTAATCATAATAAATAGAACCTCGTGGAAAACTATAATGAACACGAATATAATATATACAGGACTGTAGCAAATATTTGAATACTTTTATTCTGAGTACCTATATATATATTGAATTTAAAAATCGACTTGAATTATATGAAGATATTGAGGCTCCTTAAAGTCACAAAATCATTTATTAATTATATTTCTTAAATAAAATGCCATAAAAAATAGGTAGGTAATTAGAAAAAAATATTTATTGACAGGTTCAAACACGATGACTTTTATCTGTACATAATACCCCTGAGAAGTTATTAACATTAACATGTCAAAAACCTCTCAAACAATCGTTTTATACTTATCAATTTTCTGGATGCAGGACAACTAATTAAAAATGGTAACAAAATTAATTTTATAACAAAATTTAGGATAGCAATATCTTGTCTCATGACGTTAATACATAAACATATAACATACATTACACATGCATTAATGTGATTAATTCGAATTGCCTATTTAAAGTTTAAACAGTGCGCGTTGTAAATGACATTTGTTTTGCGTTAATTTTTAATCGTTGGGTTCTACCTCTGGATAGCCTCCCTCCTCTAGCATATCATTATTGTGTGATCCTTTTTTATTTTATAATGTTCTACTATTATGCCTTGTAACATAAATTGTAAATATTCGTTTAATAATAATAAAAAATTGTTATAGTTTTTCACTTTGCTATGTATTATATGCGATTACAATTTAAAAAAAAATACGATTTCCGCCCGCCTGTGACATTATGTAATATATATGTTATTACCACATCGAACAACAATTAACGTATGATTAATATGTGCATTGTTACGCTGGAGTGTCAAGCAGCATGCCGTTTAAAATAAATGTCTTATAGTATTAAATATTAATTGACAATTGTTGTGAGTACTTACTTCTCAGGTGGCCGCCGTCGTGCTCCCAGCTGTAACAATAAGGATAGATATTACGTAAGGATACAAATTCATAAGGGAAATAATTCTCATTATAATTTAGGCATATTTTGTAAAATGTCACATAGTCATAATATTATTTCACATTTATTATTACTTATTAGTATTTAATAGTGTACAATCGATAAACAATAACACGCCGTGTTTTCTTTTCTCTTGAGCCTGGCGATCGACGAGTGTAGTGTAGGCAGATACGTGTACACTGTAGGTACATGCAATTAACAAGAAATAGTTTGAATTTCCTCAGACACAACAATAATATTGTTCACAGGTATAAAAAAAAAACAATAAAATTAGAAAAAATCGACTTTAGGTTGCTACAAGTATATTATTTTTACACTCTTATAATATTTTATATCGTTAACATAGTACGTATGCGTGGAAGCGACGTGCAAATCAGGACTAGGTCGGAGACGAGAGACACGACTCGTGTGTGATAAAAATACATATACAGAAGAATGATATTATGATAAATATGTATTAATTTTCTAGACAACGTGTTAACAATGATCGGAACACGTATATTGTCGTAGAAATAGTCTAGTGAGCACAATATATTAAATTATGGACAACGCTGTCTGGATAGATCTATACTAGTGAGCGACGAGACACACACACACACACGCGCGCGCGTCATCGTTATCTAGCCGCAATATACTTTATAATGTGCAGTCGAGGGAAATAGTGTTAATAATGTATATCATGTAGGACGTAAAATTGCGACGCACTGCGATTTTGCGTAAGGACGTCGGACAAGACTTGCCGATGGTGGTAAAAGTATAAGTGGCCACACCGGGAAATAATAAAAATAAATAAAAACCCGAGGTAAAAAAATTATATACATTTTCAATTTTTATTATACCCGGTCGGGCCTCGTTGCATTGGGAGTTACCGCTTACCGAGTACTATTATACGCATATGAAATATTATGTTCTAAACACCTGCAGTAAGGACTGCATGACGTTGTTGCGTCATCGGTTAAATGCGAGTAACTATTAATATAAAAATTGTGTCAACAAAAAAATCATGCAATGCTATTAAACCACAGTGGTGGGCAACTGGCGGCCCGCGAGCCTTTTTTATCTGGCCCGAGCTACATTTTCAAATTACATTATAAACAAAATAAATGCTAATTAAAATGTACACTTTAAATGACACCCTCCCTTTTTTTTTGGCTTTCTATTCTCTGGCTCGTTAGATTTTAATTTTCTAAAAATTGGCCCACTAGTAACTTTTAGTTTCCCATCTACTAAAATGTGTACCAGAATGAAAACTCTCCACCCCTTAGCAAACTACAAATAAACTCTCCGAATAAAATCTTCACTTCTTCTACACATCACAATAATTCGGCTGTGTCTACTTAGTAAACATAGACATTAGCCTCTTCCACAAAAATTAAAAATCCAATCCATCCAAAACAAATTCCTACTGATAAGTTCTAAAGCTCAATAGTTCGAGGAGAATAGGCAAAGACATAATGATACTGGAATACTTGTTCTTCAAGACTGCAGTTTTAATACCAATCCAAAAACGTCTACTTAAAACTCCAAACAAGAAGCTCGGTACTACAAACAAACTTGTACGACACCAACTGGCAACTGCTACAGGACGTAGTACGTACTCCTACCGACTACCGATAGACTAAAAAAACTTCCACGACTATAAATAATTATGAACACAAAACCTATTACATTATTTATTTATTATATTTGTATTCAAGAATTCTATTATCTATTGTGACTAGTTACTAAAATCAATACTCTTTACTATCATAACAAGTAACAAATATTTACAATATATAAAATATGTTAATAATTTATCAAACTTAATTATATGCTGAAACATTTTAAACATAATAGGCAACAATAAAAAAAGAAAATTTAGTAAAACAAGTGTATCTGGGTCCTGGGACAGACGCTGAATCGAATGTTTAACGAATATTAAGTCATACACACGTGGCAAGTATAATATACGTAACATTAAACATACATAATATTAATTGTTATATAACAATATTTTATAGCATTTTTTTTTCAATTTCCAACTGAAAAGACATGCGGCAGCGTGTTTATCGCGTTATCGCTACAGCAGTTATTATATTATCATTTAGCAATAGCAGGCACACGTTAAAATATCGGCAGTTACACATAAGTTTACTAAAAAAGCGGTGGTAACGTCTGTTATCAGCTCCCTAAATAAATTATGAACGGACGTTTGTATTATATTGTAAACACAACGATAATACACAAAAAACAAAAACAGCAAAATACTGTAGAATATAATGGTAAATAATATTGTGGCGTTGGTAAATATATTATTTGTTTTGTAAAAGTTGTTTCCCAAGAGACTTGTTCGAATATACTGGAAAAAAAACACATTTCGCTCAGAATATGACGTGCGAGTGTGTTATATATTATATGATTACGTGTGATACGCATACGATAAGCATAGACATTGTCGTATAATAATTAATATGTTAACGGCCACCATTGCAGTAAAATGCTGTAATTAATTTAATAATATCAGCTGTACAATATAATACCGTCGTTTGCGAATATAGTTATTAAAAACGTCGTTTGACACGTGCATAAATATTTAATTTTCGACGGAATCGATTCTTCACCACCGCCGGGGTCTCGGAAAAACGCTCGATGGCATCGTACATTAATAAGCATTACATGAATAATTCCTAAGCGACTAAACGTACCCCCTACCGCCATTTAGATTTTAGGGTGGTGTTTATAAGTGAAAGTCCCTATACGACGAGTCATAAGTTTAAACTCTAAAGCCAAACAAAGTCGAAGTATGAAGGCAGTGGCGTTATTATTAATATGAAATATTTAAAACCGGACAGACAATATACATTATTACTGCTGCAGCTGCAATAGCGGCCACGCGCCAATTTCGTACGAGCGTTAACGACAACAAATAATAAATGTTATACAAACATATTTCGTATAATGTATATAATATATATATATATATANAAATAATTGTGACATTTTAAGCCCGTGCTTCGGCCCATGACGCGTACACGTACATACGCAGTGCTTATATATAGGTTACCCTACGAGAGAAATAGTATATAATATATATATATATATATATATAGGTAGTATCGCCACACGACCGAATATAATATATGCCACACTGCGAGTTAATAAACCGATTCCGTTTAGTGGGTTGGCCTCGATTTTTTCCCCTGTGTTTTGACGGAAGTCCAAAAATACGATCGTGGGGCATCGACTGCTGCGATCGCGATCCAAGCCAAACTATGAGTCTTCCCCCCTCATCACTCATCACATGTAAACAAGGAAAAAACTATAGCGATTTTAACCACAGGCACATGCAGTATATACCTAAAGATACACATTATATAATTATGAGCCGATGTAAAAAACCGCGTGGAGTGAAATGTTGTAGGTATCAAGGCAGTATCGTCTCCACTCTCCACGATAAATCCTCAGGTAACTTCAGTGTCATAATTAGAGTTTGATATGATTTAGGAATATTTGATGTAGGTACACAATATATATGCACATTGTACAGATTACATTTTTCAAATAAATTTACTTTAAAAATATGTTTTCCCAACTCCCATAATCGTACTCCATTATTAACTAGGAAATACGTGCCGTCATTACGACTGTAATTACGTCAACCACAAATTTTGTCATCTCTCACACATTTGGACGTATATTATTTCACATATTATTATGTAACAACCCGCTAGACGCGTGCTCAAACTCGCTGGTACTTAACACCACAGCAAGACCAAAATGCTACCCACACACACACGCACACACACGCACACACACGCACACACACACACACACACACACACACAACCAACGGGGTCATCGCCGGGTGCGACGACGACGGCAGGTGCAGGCCTCGAGGTCCAACTGCACACAATACCAGAGCGTTAATAGTTCCGCTATACTTTAAACATAATAATATACCTAATATACATATATACGACGGAATACACGTGTTTTCCTATACGTACGATAATGATGGTAATAATAATACGACACGAATTCACGATATACCTATATAAATGTGTAGGCACAGTGCACGGTTCGTGCTCGACGCGTTTGTCTCGGGGGAGATTAATATAATCCCTCGCGTAGTCGCCCGTCACCTGGGACCCTCTGCCGCCGCTGTTTTGTTTCGTTTAATGGATTGACACGCACCGAGCGCGCACACGCGTACACCGTGCCTACCCATATCGCTGCGACGCGTTTCGTTTCGACTCGCGTCTTCCATTTCACTACCGTACGCACACGAGATAATATGTGACGAGATGTACATTGTTTTCGTGAGTCGTACAGTTGGGCATCCGGAATGTTCACAAAATAATTGTCGTCACCGGTTCTCATTATGAACAAAATATAGGTATATGCTACTCCGCCAACGCCGTATGTAATATACGGTTCTGCGACGAATGGTTACGTATTGGGTTTTTTCTACCGTCGAATTAATTTATTTTTGTCGCACATTGCGTGCTTAATAATTTCGTATCGTTTTCTTATGTAATTTCTTGGCGGTTAAAGAGATTCGTGTCACCAACACGTCACCCTTACCAGAAACGCGTATAGAAGAAGGCGACGATGATATACACAACACGGCGGCCACACGTGCATACTGTAATGTGGTTGTGTGATTTACTACTAATAAATAAACAATCACTTATAACCTACCAGTGGATTTAATTTTTCGTAAAGATATACAATCGAACGAGGGACCTTATTACCCGACACAGCTACCCTTAGAGTTTGTGTAGCATCATTTACCTAGTCGTTGAAATGGTGAAATACGAGATAAGTTGTCGGTCTCAGACACTGCACAATTTACATAATATTCACACACTACAACAGCATGACATAAATACAGTTTCGTAAACACACTTGAAGCCTTAATATATGCGTACATCATCAGGTTTTTACAGTTTCTTCGATAACTGAATTGGTCGGTGAAATAGTCCGTCGGTTGAACAGCAAGAGTTAATATTATGCGATAATTTTCGAGCCTGTTCATAGAGATGTTTGAATCTACGACGGACAATCTAAGTCACTTAAAATTACATTATTATAATGTGACACCATATAGTACGATCTAATATGTTAACGGGTACCTATTTGAAACCGTAATTTATAACGTACATACGATGTATTTGATGACGTTGCGTAACAACATACCTAGTCAAATGTGTGTTAAAATTATTATTTATATAGGTATATATATATATCTAAGTACCACATCACTAAATTCAGCAATCAAAATTAGAAATAATTGTGACATTTTAAGCCCGTGCTTCGGCCCATGACGCGTACACGTACATACGCAGTGCTTATATATAGGTTACCCTACGAGAGAAATAGATAGGGATGCATTTTCCACCACTTAGCAGATGACGAATTACTATAATAACAACAAAAATATATTAATAGTTGTACAATATGAAACGATAAAACGATTATCGTGCCATTTTTAGATTCGATCGACGCTCAACGATGCTCAGAGGAGAAATTGAGTATGTGAACCGTGGTAAAAAATACCTAGGAAAAACAGTCCTAGGTAAGAAAGTCCGGTATATGAAGGTAACAATATTTAAAATAATACATTTAACAAAAAAATCAATAATTATAATTAGGTAGGTACTTAGTATCAAGTATCAGCTATTATTACCATCATACACATATAATACGTATATTATAATGATTTCTCAGTTTAATTAAGTATCTAGTTCACTATCTTATCTATGTATAACAATATTTAAAATAATTTATTTCACCTATATATTTTGCAGATATTGGTACCTACAAGGTAATTTATTAATTTCGTCAGGTACCTAAATCATTTATTTTTACAATTTATATTAATACCGATTGAAAGATTGATTGTGCATCACATCATATTTTCCTTATTACCTAATTATTTGCCCCGGACTTTTTAACCATGGACTTTTTCACTTGGGCTTTTTTTCCTAGGACTTTTTGGTAGAGTACCAGAGTAATCAGAGTATGTAATACAAACAGTGTTTGAATTGGAAAAATAAAAGAATGGAGACACTTATATAAACTTGAAACAATTTGAGCCCCTTGAAATAGTTGAACTTAGAATATAGCCTTAAGAGTGCCAAAGCTTCTCTACCCACCGAACACCAACCATAAAATAAATGTTAACAACATCATAAGACTATTCCTATAAGCTATTATAAAAATGCAATTTTTGAACAATAACTTATTCACATTAAAAATAAGTTTAACTAATTGAATGTGTATTAATTTATATATTTTTAAATTACAATTAAATTGTATTCCATGGCTCTTATTCAGTATCATAATAATAAAAAGCTGTATAATTCATCAATTTACATAATATCTTAGCCAACACAATTCTTAAAATAAAAATTACAAAAACAATCTAAAAAATGTTGTAAAAAGACTGAATACCTCGTTATTTTCAAAAAAAATAATAAAAACAGTAGAGGACCTTCGTCCCCCTGCGATCCTTACCCCTAAATTCGAGCACTGCATTTACAAAGCAGCGCTAAGACAATTAAAACGCGAGTTATATATTACTTATACACACCGCAAACAATACGATTGAGCATAATGGATTTGCTCGCAATATAAACGGTCGTGCGAGAAAAAAATTTAAATTAAGTTTTGGGGGAAGTCTTTTGTTTCGCTTCGTCGTCGTGTTGCGTTTAATTTTTGTCGGCGTGCTGGCGCCTGGCGCCCACTGAGGTCTTGCGAAATTTCCGTCGTCATATTACATGCCCATTATAATATATAAACATTATATATGATGTACTCGCTCGCCACTCGCGAAACAATCGAGAGGGTGTATAATATAATAAGCGATGGAAATAATATTAATTTGCACTACGGACGGCCAGATATCGACCGCAGTCACAACTATTCGAAGTGTGGAACCACATACTGCACGACAACGCAACTGCAGCAAGCCGTTCGCACTAACGACAAAATATAATGTAAGTAATGGAATTATGAACTGAACTGCTGCGGCACGTCTTATGGTTCGCGACGGGCGCGTTAAAGTGTACACTTGATTCCATTAAAACGATTGTCCTGCATAACGCCGCTGCAGCTATATTTTAATCGTCTCCTTCGGGCCCGGTTGCAGCTCCGAACGCGTATCGGCAGGCCGGGTGATGCACATACCGAGACGTCTCTTCCTCGAGCATTGTGCGTTGTTCATTGTGCAACGTTATTTCTATTATCATTATTTTCGCTTTCTTCTTCGTCTTCTCCGTCTTCTTTTCACTCGGAAAACAGGTAAATAACATAACATATTATATATATGTATAGGTACCCACGTGCACACGCGTGCAGCGGGTACACGCCAGATGTCCGTCTACGCCGGCCGAGAAAGACTTGTTGGTATATGTGTTGTGTGTATATTATAATATGTGTACCTATACCGACGAAAAGAATGAGATCTACGACTACTAATACGTATAGCTGACTATACATATACATACATATACCTAGGGCGGCGGCGGCGACGGTATAATATTAATATCATCTCTCGCGCGCCGAACACCTGGCCGCGTGACCGATGTACATAGAGGTTATATATATTATTATATAACTGCATCGGCAGCAGCCTACCTATGCGTACAAATAATAATATTATGTGTAGCAACTGCCACGGCGTCTCCGCAACCACCGGTCCCCTCAGTAAAAGTTAAAAGTAAATACTGACAACAATGAAAAACCCAAAATATCATGTCCCATTCTTTTTGATCATTTTTTTTCGATCCCGTCTCATCCGCTTGCGCCGTCTGTCTCCGTTCTGATGTATAAATCACTCGGAGTCTTGCGGTTTTCTAACCTGGCAAACGCGAGCACGTTTCTGTCCATTCCAAATGAAAAAAGGCTACCGTCGCTGCCGATGCTGATACTTTGGAGCCAATAATACACTAAGTATATATTACCAATATACCCATAGGCGGAAGACCATTGAATATATTGGAGGGGGGGGGGTATACTATTTTTCAAATGAACCTAAATAAGAGCTTAAATCGTGCCGGGCTTTGAATCTTCACAATAGCTGTTGAACTATTGGAAGGGGGCTTGACAGACTTTTGGGGAGCTAAGCCCCGCAACCAATTTCCGCCTATCTATATAATTAACCTGGAACCCTCATTATAATCATATACATTATACATGTTTACCGGGGTTATGTTGGTGAATAAGTTCAACAATTGTTTTTTTTTTGTCTTGGATGCAAATAGTTATGTACTTATGTAATAATAGTTACGTAATATAAAAAGCGGTTCCAGAGTTGAGAAACAATTTCCATAGGGTTGGTGGTGCAAGGATCCACTTAACCCCCAGAACTTCGTAAAGAACAACTTATTTTTCAGGGTGCGGTATATGTGGTAGGATTTTTTTTTTAAAATTGTTATGTAATTATAAGCCATGTGATATGAATTGATTATAAACTTGAAATATTGGTTAAAGGTCAATATCCTAGGAAAAGTAATATTGTTTAGTACAAAATAAGCGCGAAAAACTATAAATATGCGAACAAAATAAAATACGTTATATTAATACGTGATAACATCGAACAGTAAGCACCTAACGCTCAGCTCACTGTTATCAACATTAATGTTAATAATTATGTCTACTATAATAAATAATAATTATAGTTGCTATGATTATGAAAATATTATACGTTAATCTAATGATATTTTAACGCGACCAGTAGTTGTTTTTTTCATAATACACATTTCTAATTTTTTAATAACTTGAATTTGAACTAAAAATGTCTATAAAATAATTTCTTTTCCATGTAATAAATCATTTTTTTTAAATTACAAAACTGTTGTTTCAATAAATATATCATACATAATATATTAAATATATTCAGTTCTCGCAGAGTTCTAAAAGAGAGAGATTGCTAGTCCTACAACTAAAGCCCTGATCTGAAATCATATTAGTCGAATTCGACACATCTTCAATTGTGAAGAGGTCATTGCAAAAACTCATAGCGCTTCAATAGAACTGAATTGTGTTTAATAATTATTGCTCGAATTGAATGAAAATGTAATGTACTTTTTAGAATGTAAAAAGACAACATAGACTAATAAATAAATGATAATTGTTTCTTACATAACTATAATAATACTATTGATCATCGTGTGAAAAATAACTTTTCGTTATTCGCATAATAGTTCGCATAATGGTTAGTTTGTATTATCAATTAAGTATATGATGAGTTTAATGGTAACAGTTTGAGATATATTTATTGATTATTATTGATTTACAACTCATCCAAATCTGATATAAAACATATTTTATTAAACCAAAGCATACTACTGTAGTATTGCTAGCATCTATACCTATATATATATATAATATAGCAATACCGTAAATTTCGTTTTGAAAGTCACGCCACTGATAACAATAAACATAATGATGTCGATTGGGGATTGTTGGAGTCACGTGTTTAAAAACTGACCTTTATTTTACCACTTGAATACTATAATGTACGATAGATTATTTGGCTCATTAATAATATTTAGTGAAAAGGAAAACAGCTATAATAGTCTCAAAACAATAATACAGTATTGAAATTTTTGCCATCATTATTTGACCTTAATGAGCCAACGAGTGTGAAAAAAATCATTCAACTGAAAAAACTATATCTGATTAAAATATTCAATAAATATCAAAAGGTATTCATATACGAGAATAAATTGTATGCATATTATACGTAAATTATGGACCGACGTCCTACACACAAAATGTACATATTATTATTATTATTAAATTATTGGTGTATTTCTTGTTGTATTTGTAAAAAAATGTAAATTTTGGTTTAAAAATGAGCAAAATTACGACGTAGACGTGTATAATAATGATTGCCGTGGTGAAACTATAATATAAATGTTAAATGAAAAACAATGAACACGATATTTAATTTCGGTGTGCTAAGCCGTTTTCAAGGAAATGATATTTTAACTGGTTGATCGAACAAACGTTGTATTATTTTTTTAAAACTCATCGAAAGCTGTTTTCTGAGACGTCGAACTTTATGGTTTTGAGCTAAAAATACGAATTATCGTGTACGCGCAACGATAGTCGATAGAACGAAATCAGTCAACAGCCACGATACTGCTGCAGCTGTACCCTAGTCGCTGGCACAATAAGGCTGTCGCGGTGTGGGAAATCAGGGGGTGGGGGGTTATTTTTTAGGGTGCAGAAACCATAGTTAGGGACGTTTCGGCGAATGGCTGTTTTTCGACTTTTCGTAACGCTCGACGAGGACGGAAAAACACCGCGTGATAAATAATAATAACAAATCGAACACGATCGCCGTCTCCATCTCGCCCGTAAAATGTCACCGTATACAATATCATATAATGAGCGCCGCACTCTCGCGGATTTATTGACCACCGGCGGCGGCGCGTGGTCGGCGAAGGCAAGTGGCATTTCAGCGAGCTGCTACACATATACACACTCGACATTGTTGTATATTTTCGTCATTATAAACGCGCGCGCACACACACACACACACACACACACACACACACACACACACACACACACACACACACACACACACACACTGCGCGTGAATGCAATGATATTTTTTGACCTAGAATCTAGAAAACAACGTGTCGGAATCGCAAACATTCTGTGTTTGCACTTTACAATTGACACACATATGCGCGCGTGTATGTGCACCGTGTGTAATACTATAGGTAACTATAATACCATATTATACGCCCACGGACACGAATAGATGGATAGATAACCTACCTATATACGCCGTGTGTTTATGCACTCTGTGTAGGCACCTACACGGTGTGTGTATGTGTGTGCATGTATAGCCGCGCGTACTATGTGCGGTGGTGTTTAAACAATTTTTTTTCCTATGTGCTTGACGCATGTTGAAATGACGCCGGGGAACAAAAAAAAAAAACAAAATTTTTTAATTTTTTTTTTTCATATGTTTCATCAATAACACGCGTGTCACGCAACAACAACATTGCTTATTGGTGTTACAGTTTTCAAACGTCATTTCACGCACGGCAGCGATGTACGTAGAATACTTGTAATTAGCTATATACCTATATGTACAATGTGTACTTACATTATATACGAATGCTAGATCCTATACAGTTTTTACTAATTAATAATTATGTACCATGGTCTATTATCATAGACGCGATATCTTTACCACTATCAGTATTATAACAAAAAATAATTAACATTTTTTATTTAAGAAAACATGCATGGATATATTTTTATAATTATAAGTTATAACATTGATTGAGATGTTCAGACTGGCTCTATTCTGGAGTATACATAACATACAAAATATATACCTGATCTAGTTCGATTTCGATCATGATTTTATCCTACTATTTTTGCATTGGCTCAGGAGCCGTTGTTGGAACTGTTGGTACTGTTTAGTATTTAAAATAAGTCTATAAGTAATACCCAAGTATTATTGTGTTTACTGTTTTCAGTTTTTCAGTTTTTAATTTGTATACAGTTCGTCTACAGTTTAACAATATATACTTACCGTCTCACAAAAAGGTCGACACCGTTATCGTAGTTATTGGGCTATTAGCTACGGTTCAAAGTCTTATTTATATTGATTTTGTTTTGTAATAATGTTTACTCGTTCGTTGGAAAAAAAGCCGGATGTCCTGGCGCCATCTAATGATTAATAAAACAGCATATTATGACGCAATTTATAATACGATTGAATACACTGTACACAAATTTTTCAAAACGAGTTTAAAGTTATTACTTATTAATGAATACCCCAATACACATGTTTGAAGATACCTACACTCTTAAACCCAATTTTTCTCTCGTCACCAGGTCTCTCCGTAATCCTATATCTAGTATATTATAAGGGCCACGCGGGCCTGTCGAGGATTTGATAATATTACTAAAAAATGTATTTTCAATATACTAAGAGATTTTAAGCCACGGCTCTTGAGCCAGTAAGAAATTAGTAAGATAAATAATTATTTATGATTCAAATCTTAAAGCTTTTATATATATTAGCCAGTTGGAAAAAATTAATCAAGCATAAAATGATCTATTATAATATAAATATGTTTCAATAAATTGAAATTATTTTCCATTGTAGTGCTGATAATAATTAAGATAAAATATAGCAATGATGAACAAGACTACGGTAATTATTAATTATTGTCTCCTCAACAATTTTAATTAAAACATTTACAACAATATTGTCAAACTTCAACAAATTGTACTTCGAGTTCGAATCAACTGAAAAGACATTCAAATCATAGTACCCATCAGTAGTAAACAGTAATAGTTGCACCTATATTTGTCTTTCTTTATGGGTATTGGGTTGGTTATTATTAAAGGAACTGGACATTACCGCGATTATTTAAACAAATTATGTACAAATATTCACTAAATTTACATTCCTCAATTATTCATTTATTATGACGCTACTTCTTATATAGAACTACTTACGGTATTTACCTATACAGTCAACACAGAAGGACATACTTTGCTTAATTCTTCATTTTTTTAACACAAAAAGGCATGTACAGTGTACTTAATTAATTATTAAATAAACTTTTTATTATTCACTTATAAAATATAATACCTATACCTAGTAATCTATAGCACAAGTGCGAACTCAGTGGAAATCATATTTATAAAGTAGAGAAATATTTAAATGTATGAATACAGAGTTGAATCAGTTATTATGATTCAATAACCAACATTTTAATTCGAATGATTTTTTTAAGCTACCTATTATACAATTTAACCTTTTTATGTGGTAGATATGTATAACTGTGTATAAGGTAAAAAGAATTGATTAAAACATTGTTTATATAATATAAACAGTTGTAATTATTTTATTCCATCTTATGAAACAGTTCCTATTACACAATAGTTATTATAAAATGTATCGAAAAAAAAAAATAAGAATAAGAATAAAAAGTAACATAATTAAATTCAGCTAATAATTTATAAGGAGTTAATGTGTTCATTTATAAGGAATATAACGTGTATATTTTGCTATAGAATTTCAAACAATATTAAAAATACCAAAAAACTAATTTTAAAAGGATCGAATTAATATTAATTATATTTTCGCCGTTTTATTAGAAAAATTAAAAACCAAATAATTTATATCCCAAGTTATTTTGAATCTGTCTTGAACCTATATATTCCACAAGAAAACCACTATCATTGTTTATATTATTTACTAGGTAAGATTTACGGTTGTACCCACGTAGTTCAACATTGAAATTCAGGTGGACTGTTAAAGATTTATTTTACACGCATTTTTGAAATAAATAAAAATTCCAAAGCTCAGGAAAAATTACGGAGTTCTAACTAGGTATGTATTACATTAAATTAAGAAACGGTTTACAATTACTATAAGATATATCTGACGAACTTGAGCGTTCATTAAAAAGACACTACAGTGGTCCATGATGATTGTACTAAGACTTATAAACTGTAAACTACAAGTATAATTAAATTTAATAGTATATTTTATTTAAGTTTGTAATCTCTGTGTAAAACGTTTCTAGTTTATTAAGTATAGGTACTCGAATAGAAAATTAGAGCAGCATGTCGGCATTTAACTACTTAATAGTTTTTTAATTATTTTATAAATATCTAATGATAACAATTAAATGCCAAGTCCCATATGGAATTAGAAAAATGTTTTTAATCTTAAATTTATTTGAATGAAGTACATATTTGGAGAGTTTATATTTTATAAAATAATAATATATGCATTGAAATCCAGTAGAAGCACTTTAAATTATTATTATTTATTTATTTTTAACTTTTAATTGACATTTAAGTTTTACATTTGTTTTAAATGGTGACAATATAGTATGATTATCTATTAATTTAACCTAACCAGAGGAAAATTTATACGATTTGCATTTTTATAGAATTTTGATATTAATTAAAATCCGAATCAAATATTTTTAGGGTTTTTTTTTCAAACGATTTTTTTCAAGATATTTTAATTTAAAAAATCACAATTATAAGGTATATATGATAGATTATCAAATAAATGATTTGTGGCTAATAAATAATAAAATTGTACTCGCAATGTGCAGTTTAGTTAATACTTAATTATAAGATAGGAGTTAGAAGAAGCAGATAATAATAAGTAAGTATTTGACTGAATATATCTTTATTTCATAAAATATTATATTATATGAACATCGAAAACACTTTATTATTTTAATCAAGTAAATTAAAGTTTAATATTAATTATTAAATTTAAAATAAAAATAAAAATCAGCAGTACACGCGTACCCATTATTTAAGAGAAACTGGTATGTATTATAGTTCGTATGTACCTTTATAAACATATCAACCCTATTTGAAGTATCGAAAACTATTTTTTAGAGAACTTGCATAATATTATTAATCGCATGAAATAATCGATTATTCTTACGTCATGGTGAACAACAAATTAATATGATTCATCTTTAAAACGAATTATCGTTGGTAAAGTGCAGGAGGTGTCCAATTAAACAAGGACAAAATTTAATATTTATATGAGAAATTGATATTATTTTGCTTGTAAAACCGCATTTCAAAAATAACATTTAACGAGAAGCATACTTATTATAAATTAAAATAATTATGTAGGTACACATTTTAGTAATCACATAAGATTGAATAATAAACATAATACAACTGAACGAGAAATAAAATGTTGAATCAACTATATTGGAATCAACAAATTTTAGTGGTTAAACGGGAATACAATGATCATATATTATTTTGGTCATTAAAATGCATAGTAGAAAGATGTTATATAATTCAATAATGTCTCAAAGATAAAGATTAAACTAAGCAATCGATATATGATTATTGTATTTATTAGCTTTTATTTAAAACAATAAATAAATGAGAATTCTTGTTTGAAATGAAAATATGATGCATTTTTTGTAACGACTTTTTTATGAATTTAGAATATAGATATTTATTATAATTCATAATATTGTGTTGAAACAAAAAAAAAAAAAAAAATTCTAAAATTACAATGGCAATTGGCAATACTATATTATAATCACAAACCCACAACCATTTAAATAAAAACATTTATACTTTTATAGGTACGTCAAAAATACTTAGTAAATGTAACTAATGATTATATAATGTTCAATTTATAACTATATAGGCTAAACAAATTGGATATTAGAACTTTGAGCTCCAGACAAATTAAATAATAATTATTAATTACTATAAAATATAAATTATAATATTAATTTATGTGTTTATGTGTAGTAATTATTATAAAATGTTTTCCAACAGATAACGAATGCAAAATGCAACTCGTACGTTATTATTATCTTAAATTGCTAACTTTGAGATTTATATAAATTATAAATTATTGCAAATTATTTACAGGGGGTACTTGGTTAAAATTTTCTCGTCTGTGATCCTTGAATTAGTGTTATATGCCCCAAGTATCTAATAATTTCAACAGTTATTTATACAATTAATTGTATTTAATGTTATGCAAGTGACAACAAACAATTAGTTTGAGTATAGAAACATTAGATGAAACGAAAGTTTGCAGTGTGAACTCGGTTAAGTGAAATTGTATTTCAGATAAGAGAGGGAAGAAATAAATGTGGTTGGAACTTACGGAGTGATATATTATTTGACTCTATAGATCAAATTAAAAACAGACAATTCCAATGTGAGAAAATACTAGAAACTGTGTAAATGCTGAAAACATAAATAAGTAAACAGTTAGAAGGACATGTAAAAGAAAATCCATGTAAAGTTGAAATACGAAATGGAGTAAAATAATATAGCTTGACATGTCAGTGATTTTTGATAAATAATATTTGGAGTTACTATGTACGGTTCAGCCTATATGATCCATTTATAATATAAAATGGGTGTAAGTGTGTGATGATAATAATATATACATACCTACGTGTATTAGAAAATAAATACAATGTAATTTTTAACCATAGGTATAGAAAAATCCTAATACACATATATTTTATCAGTCACATCAATAATGATAATTATTCTAGATCATAAACATACAGATAGTTACAAGTTTTGTTTGTATCTCCTATCTATACTCGTACACCGGTTGTATAATCACGCGTATCCGTCACACAGTAATAGACCTTATGGTGTATTTAGTGTTGCTTTGAAAGCAATACGTGAGATACAGAGAGAGAGAGAAAGAGAGAAAGAGAGACAGCCCATTTTGAAATGTTATTTCGTAAGTGAAGGCGAAGTAATTTTTATCATCAACATTGATTTTTCTTACGAGTATAAAAACAGTATAATAACATCAATATTTACAACAACAACAACAACAACAACAAACAACAACAACAACATCAAACAACAACATCAAACAACAACATCAAAAATCCATATCGACTGACAAACAATATTGTCATGTCATAATTTCTAAAAGGAATAGAAAAGTCGCAAGGCAATAATACCTATTACTTATTAGATACTAACAACCTATACAACATGGTTCATTGCGGTATATTATGAAATATTGTATAATACACAAGAAATTGCATGTTTATGACATTTTAGTGAATTGCATACTACAACACAACAAAACTGCACTTTGTGTCAAAAGAATAATAATAGTAGCCACACGTGCAATCGTAAAAATACATTTTCCATGTTTTCTCCAAAAAGAAGATGTGCAACGAACAACCACGACTGACGACCCACGCGCGCTGCTCACATTTACTAAATAACAACAACAACAACAACAACAACAACAACAACAACACTAATAATTACGGACAAATTATTAATGTATATATCGTGTTTTATTTTCCCACAGTTGTTTTTCCACTCCACCACCATTCGATGATAGCGATGGTGACATGCCAATTTTTGATAAACAAAAATAAATATTTATATATATATACATGCATGTAATTCGACGACCGCTACGTGGCGGTAATCGTAGTGCATATATTTGTTTTAATTTTGACGGCGCAAAAACTGGGTCGATCGTCTGTGTGTAAATCTAAAATATATTGCATGGTAAATACCAGGGGATAGGAGCGTAATGCGTAAATAATATTAAAGTCATTAAATCAAACAATGGTAGGGTATCTATTGTGTCGTTTCCGAATACGAAAAAAACCCGAAGAGTTTCTAGAAAAACATATTAGAATCAGCACCGTTAACTGCAATACTGAAATTTATTATGGCATTACAATAATTATAATTTATGAGCAAAAACAATTAAAAATGCACAACAAATTCAAATCAATAATTTAATCGGACGAGTACAATAGTATTAGTCACAAGCATAACTCATAAGTTTGGCAGTCACTAATTGTAAACGCTGAACAGAATATAGATAGAAAAATTAGATCCATGAAAGATAATAGATAACAAAAGAACACAACGAAATTTCAATGTATGTCATATTACGTAGTACTTCCGTGAATCAGTAATACCATTTTAATGTCTGTGTATGATGTATAATAATTATCAAACTTACAACTATCAAATTAGTAAATCATCCCTAAAAAAACAGCATCACATTTACCCGGACACAGGTTCAGAGCAAAGATCTGAGGGGGGGGGGACAACAATTTTGTAACAACACAAACACTTTTTGTGAAGATCGTGAAAAACTGTGTTATAGTATTATTATTTTAATAACTAAGGGGTTATGACAAAATCGGACAGATAATATGTTTGGGGGTGTGGGGATAAGCCATCCCTGGATCTGTCCCTGCATCAACGACACCGCTTGTACAAGTTGTAACCACGTCGACGAATGTGTTTTTTACACCCGATCCGTGCATTCGTCATCAGTCGAGCGGTAGGTGCCTGACATTCTGCACACTGTACAAGTGAATAAAATAATATACCACTATTACCACTGCGATAACAATAAGTATACCTATTAAAAACTATGACACTCGAATCATTCGATTCCCTGCCGTGGTCGTGGAATATCTTTTGATCCAGCATTGAAAATTACGACGATAATAAATAATTCAACGTCCATGATCTTTCAATGTCGTGTCGTCTTTTTACGCATTGGTTAATACACCGCGCCCGCACAGACGCACAGTACACAAATAATAATACAATTGTCGAAATTCGGCGAATTGTTGAATGAATATTATTATAGATAATGACGACTTGCGTGCCAACCGTGAATAATGTAAGGACACCGAGCCATAATAATATTTAGTTAACTCATCGCTGTCGTGCCTTTGTGTTTTTGTTGTTGTTGTTGTTGTTGTTGTTGTTTTTATAAAATATGGCAAAAATTTGACAGTAATGGGTACAATACAATAGAGCATTTCAATAAAAACTATGAGAAAAAAGAGTCATATGTTCAGTTCGTTGTTCGAGTGTATACAATACTATACATAAGCGATAATAATAATAATAATAATAATAGATGTAAAAACAATACACTGTGTATACACGACAGTGGTATGTGTTTATAAAATATCCAATATCAATTAAAAACAATTTTTCCTAACAATTAAATCGTTATAATTATGCAACATTATGTAACGGTGACAGTGAGTGTTTACAGTTTTACGCGTCGCATTGTGTGCCATTATAGCACTTGGAGGTAAATTATAATGAATTCTCACCACCGACATTGTGGTCTTGAATTACATTTCGAACAACTAACAAATGAAATAAGTGAGCTTTGCAAGCATATAATTAATTATAAAAATAGATTACGGAATATAAAATATTATTACTCTTGTAGTTTTATATAAATATATGTTTTTTTTACCCAACGTTCCATACATTTTGCAATCATCCAGATGAATGTGTTATTTATTATACGGTATGAGTGTTCAATTTTTTTTAAAGAACATGATATTAATTCAAATACTTATTAATATTAAATATCTTTGTATAAAATATAAAGTTGATACAGTAATAATGTCGAATGATGTACAGATATTTTTTAAGTTCTACAAAAACGGTTACCAATTATACATGCAATGCGTCTCTCCTATTTCTCACTTCTTATCTACATATTGTGTATGACATTTCATAACTAAATTTGAGGTGACATTTAATTTCCGATTTGTATTTCGGTATAATATTCTTAGTACATGTTGAAATGTCAAAAACTTGTGTATACACTTCTAAAGCTTATTTTCTACATAAATCGAGCATATATAAATACATATATTTAGTTCACAAATGATACATTTGTTTTTAGCTCTTCGGAACTTAAAAAACTGCTGCAAACGTTAAATAATATTATATAAATATTTCATAAAATGTTTATTCGCTACAAAATAAGCAACTGTTTAAAATTATGTAGAGTAAATTGCATCAATAAACAATAGAGAAAATTTTATTGTAAGCATAATTAAACTAGTAGAAATGACGTTATACTCAAGACATTTAGAGAAACTTACAAAGAAATATTATCATACCAAATTTCTAGATATTATTTTTGCCCCAGTTTGTCTTACAATAGAACTATTGTTTGTATTATTCATCAAGTTATGTAACACATTTTTATTAAGATAGTTTACTCGATAATTATTGTATGAAATATGAATAAAATGAAATAAATAAAAATTAGAAGTAAATAACGATTATGTTATCTTAAGAAGTACAATGCTAACTCAAAAGGATACAGCTGAACAAATTCATATGATGAGACAAACAAAATATCGTAGAATTTTTGGTATCGAATTAAATGGTTATTTTATTACTCACATTAAATAAACTATTGTTAAACTTTAAAGTTACATTAAAGATAAATTACAAATTGTCGGTTTTTAATAAAATTTTAAGTAAGTACCTACCTACACATTAACATTAAAATATTTTAATTTTTTTATATAGTATACAATAAATACATTGCACCACGCAGTACGCATTAAATGTACAACTATCGATCAATGAATAAACAATATAATATTATATCCTATTGCGTGATCTTTTATCAATTAATGCGTTGAATGACTCTCGGTTAAAATATTGCGTCATAATATGCATGACCTGTATGTTGACTGGATGTGACACTGAAGGGATACATGTGTTTATGTATATAATGTTGCTTAAGAATGTTATTATTAAGAACTAGTTCAATAACCGCGAGTCAAGACCGATTTCCTGCTCATCTTCCTTTACATTACACTTCGTCCAATAATGACTGCGCTAAATCCACAGAAGTATGATAAATTGCCATTTACGCTTGACATCTGAAACGTTATATTTATGACAAAAACGTTTCGACTTATAACCAAGATTAGCCACAATTCATGGAGAACTCAAAATACTTATTAATGTTCATTTTTCTTCCCCAAAGGCCAAAACGTTGCAGACAAAGCCGCTTTATTTATGTGTAGGTACTGTGTAGGGTGATATTTAAAATGATAAACCACTTATGACTTATGGTTTTAGTTTTTTTTTTTTACATTTTAGATATTATTTAAAAAAATAAAAAATTGAAATAATTCTGCTTAAATAGTAAGAGATATAACTAAATACGTTTTTCTGTATTTTTGCATTATATACATTAACATGAACATATATATAATAAACAGACTATTGAAACACAGACGTAACTAAAGTTCTTATAATATATTATTAAATTAGCAATAAATCAATACTTGGAAACTTTATGATTTGAGACTAAATATATTTAAACTATAACAGATATTAAAGATTTTTCTTGACATCATAGGTATATCATATTATAGCATCATGTTTTAAGTAAGCATTCCTGGTATGCATTTTGATTTTATATTTAAATCTTTGTTTTGATAGTCATGTTTGTTCGTTTCTAAAAATATAAAAAATACTTTTCTACACCCGTGCACTGAAAATATATGATTGAATAATTATAATGTTTAAGTATACTAAATTAGAAAATAAAATTATTATGGACATTATTACTTATTTAGTTACTTAGTAACACGCCTACCGTAGTTTATAGTTTAACACGTAGGTTATATATACACAATAAACAATAGTGTTTTTGCGTTTTATGTGTAAATCGATTTGCATTTAAATATTTCAGCAACGAATTTAAACAATAAGCTACCCAGTGGCCTTTAGTAAAAATCAAACAAAAGGATTAGTTGAGGAATGTTGAAATAATGAGATTAATTTTATTTTCAGGCCAATTAAAATGAATGGATTCAAATAGCCTCTAAAAGTATTATTAACGCGTTGACTAGGTATATAGTAGATATACGGCCAGAAAATTAAGGGACGTTTTTTTTAGTATCTACTCTGAAACTATTTTTTTCCTCTTTTATTTAATATAGAAATACTGCTTTGCTGCATTGTCTAAACCAATAAATGAATTTCAAACAATTTCTAAACAAATAGATTGTTGACATTTGATTCAGACTACATTGCGTTCAAAATATAATGTGTTTGACAGTCATTTATTAGAACATTATTTCAATAAACAATATTTACAAATAATACATCGATAGATCTAATAAAATATCATACTGACATATTTTATTTTTTATATATTTACTTTTGGCAATGCTCTAACAAAGCGTATATGGTGACTGTGTATTGCGTGTATACCACTGTAAACGTTTATTTGCGGTAGGTCATATAGTTATGACTCATAACCTACCGCAAACATTATGCGAGTATATGACCTTTAGGGGACTAAAGAAAAGTATATAGTAGTAATATTATATATAAATAATTTTAATATTTATGTTTATGTAATGTATATCTTATGTTAGAATGTTAGATATAAGTATATGACCCAAGATGAATAATACAATAAAAAAAAAATTTAAGTGTTGACAATTTAAAAACACTTAAAGTACATCCTAAGAAGAAAATTAAACATGTCTATATTTTTAAATGTGAGTCATGGTAATATTGTATGCATTTAAATAAATATGTGATAATTTTAATTTAGGACTGCAAGTTTTAATTTAATTATATTTATAAATATTTTATAGAATAGTATATGTACACCTACTGTAGTACTGTCCTGTTCTAATTTTCAGTATTATTCTAATGTATTTTATCAAATATTACATTAATAACTAGGTAATAATTCGAATTTAAAAAAAAATGTATCCATGTAATAGTTTTAAGAGTTATAGAATTATAGGTAATTAACTTATACACAAAACAAAATACAATTTACACGGTTAAAAACTATGCAGAGTGTAGACATTACACATTTTAACATGAATTTTTATTAAATTCATTGAAGTTAATTCAACTGTAAAATGAGAGTGTACAAGGTCAGCAGTAATGTTTGCAAAATTCACAAATATACGGCAATACATTAATTCATACTTAAGTTCATATTTCGAGAGTATTTTAGTACATATATATCATATATACTTAACCAGTTATAAACAAGAGGTACAAATTATCTGATCATATAAAAATACGATTTGATAACTTGTATGGCTTGATAAAACAATTAAAAAACTTAACACGGACAATATGTAACTTCTCATTTTTCACTAGACAAACATTTAAATAATGGCATTTTTAAATTTTCATAAGTGGTTAACGTATTAATATATTCATAACTCTTTCCTTTCAAAAATAAAGGTTTCACGGTGAAATCAATAACCTAAGCCCGGCGGCAAATGACGGTACGTAGCTACTGTACACTATAAGTAGTCGAAATAAAGCTTTGATTTTCAACTTCAGTATCTTTTCCGGTAGAAAAGTGAATCCAGTTGGTGCATTTGGGGAGATCAACATTTAAAATTCCCAGAAGTTTTCAATAGCGCCGGGAAAAACAAACAATATTAAGATACAAAAATCACTTTAGATTTTTGGTGTAACTCGAAAATAAATGACTGTGGATACATAAAACATTCACTAAATGTGTATATTAGCATTTCCTATACACCATACAATTTTCAAAATGTTTAACTCATGTTGATCTATTTAAAGGTTGTTACAGGCATTTTCTATACAACAAACTAATTATAATTGCATATTATAACTTCACGTTTGTATTAAACTCATGTCTTCGACTTCGTTGAACCCAATGTATTTGAATGAGGCCTGCACGAGGCGTGAGCGGTATTATGAAGCCGTGGCCACGAGTAGACTCTCAAGCTTGTATTCTTTGATGCCTAACCTGATGACGTCGGAAACGGATGAAAAAGGCACGTCCGATTCGAATGTTCTCATTGTAGAGTAAAAATTCAGCAGACCCAACTCGATTTGGAACTTTGGAAGTGCCGCCGCTCGATTGTCTGGACGCGTCGAAGAATAGTGTTCAAATTATCATTAAAAGTCAAATGACTGTCTAATAGATATAAAAAGTGAATTAGTTATTTACACTGAATTGCATTGATTAAATTATTACAAATATATTATGTTTTAAATGATTGATTGTAAATCATATAAACTAATATTTATAATTAAATTTAGCATTTCAAAAATAAAATTATCTTAGGTATATTATTATCTTATATTTGATATTTTTAAGTGCTTTGAGCGACCTCGTAAAGTTTATTAAATTTTTTCATACTTTCACAACATAAATTCTATTATAAATAGATCAAATTAAAAACACGAGAAAACTAAAAAAAAAATTGAGTGCCACCCTAGTAACTATATATACTATCAGATTATATTGTAAATATTGTTATATCACTGTGCATTGATGGTGAACGAAATACGTATAATAGACTAAGTTAGGTTAAGTTAGGTCTGAACAGTCAGAAAAATATTGTTAACCAAATAAACTGAAAAATCATAATTGTTCAGACTGCTGCAGTGCTGCAGGAGTAGTACTCATTGCTTATATGAGATTATATTAGGCACTATATACAGGCACTTATTATTATTATTATATGCTTGTATAGGGTGTACGAAAATCTGCCCACATTTTACTATACCATTTATGGAGTATCCTGTGGCGATGAAACTACATTTTTTTGAAATGTGAACCTACATCTTTACCATTCTTACTATTTTACTATCTATTTACTTAGTAGATTATTATTTGAAAATGTTTATACATCGTAATCGAAATTCCAAATAATATTTTTTGAGTTATTAACATAATATATTAAATGCAAAACGATAATTGCCTTAAAAATAGTTTTTACCAAAATTAAAAATGTAATGTTTAATATTTATTTTCTAATATTAATTTAGTACAAATGAGTGATGTAATATTTTCATCTAATTACCTAATACTAAAGAAACTCAGACAATGTTTACAAATAACAACATTTTAATAGATTAATATTAATTAGTAATTATTATAATTTTTTTATTAATCATCACTATTTTTAATTATTAGTTTTCATTTACATGAATGTATAAGATAAAGATTAAAAAATAATTCATGAAATGAACCTATGCAAAAAGTTTTAACTAACGGGAATATTAAATAAAATTATGTCAAAAAAAGTACCTAATAAAATATAAAAAAATTAATTCGTAAAGGCTACAAATATCTGAAAATTCAAAGAATTTATGAAATGCAAAAAAAAAACAACTGAGTTTGTTTGTACCTATCTAATTCAAACGTTGTGTTAGGAAAGCTATGTAAAAAAACAGTAAATTAAAAAGAATGAATTTTCCTGCAAATTCACAATTCTACATAATAATGTTTTATTTTATCAATAAAGAGAAGCCAAAGGAGAAGTATGAAAGTATCGAGGCGATGTCCCTCGTGGTTTATTTCCTCTAAAATGTTAAATCAAATGCCTCCCTAATAATTTTGGGTAATTTGCTCATATTATGGTTCCACCACACGATGCTCCTTAAATATGATATAATTAACGGTCTACGTATTTTAATATGGTCCTAAGGTATAATTGAAAAATTTCAAAAACTAGAATTTTTTTTATAATAAATATACAATCTTTGTCCTAGCCCCTAATAATATGTGATAATATAAGTTATTTACATGAAAAACGTGAGGTAAGAAGTCTCGGCCAGCGGTATCACCTTTTGTAAAAACTAGAATTTAAATTAATGTATCATCAAAGGAAAAAATGGGGGTGAGTATTAATATGCTTGGTGAATCACCCGGAATACGTGTATGTGCAATATATATACGTCCATACAGACGACATAATATTGTATAACCCTTTCGGCTGCTCTTCGAATGGTGTGCCAGACGGTGGTGGTGTACACATATACAGACAAGATACGACGGACGATCGACTGAGCCGCTGAGGAGAAAACCGTCTGCGAAAAACGCGTCGCGTCGACACACACACAAATATATTATATATTATATATATAATACAATATGCGATACGCACATAATATCGTATTATATATATAGGCATGAAATGGCAATGCACCACGTACACAACGAGTTTAAAAAAACACAGACGGGCGAAGTGGTGACGTCGACGAGGGCGGGTGGCGGTGGTTAGGGGTTGGTGTTGTAGTGGGGAGGGGGAGGTGGTAGACGAAAGGCGTGCCGCAGACGGCCACTATATATACTAAACCCTTAATATATATATATATATCGGTCCCTTTTTATTATTATTTTCCGTCGGAATGTGTATACACGCGAGCGCGCGCGCGCGCAAACGGATTTTGTGTATATGGTTGCAAAACCCGACCGACCGACCGTCTGTCTGGACGGTGAACGCGCGAGAACCCGCGTGTCTGTGTGCGTGTGCGGGCCGGGCCGGCGCGACGCACACGCACGCTCTTCTCTCTCGCCGTGCGACCGGAAATATTTCGTCGATACCGGAGAACGCGGTGGCGGCGACGGAGGCATCGGCCCCCGACGGGAGGGGAGGTGCGCGCGCGAGGGGCATTGCGGCTGAGCCTGCGTCGAATGTGCAGAGAGGGGTGTGTGCCAGACTCCCGGCGGCGGCGGCGGCGGCGGCGGCGGCGACGGTCCCGTCTGTCTAGACGCACGCCACGCAGACCACCCGAGTTCGCCAAAACACCATTCCACGCACCACCCGGCCACCGCCACTTACCGCCACCGATTGACGCCCTACGGGTCGAAAAATCGCGTTCACCGCTCGTATGCCTACCACCTACCTACCTACCTACCTACCTACACGTTTTATACCCACTGCACAACAACTGCACGCATTGTATATGTTGTTATTATTATTATCACCAACGTATTTATTCGGACCTCGGCACAACAACCACCATCGCACGGACGAGTTGGCAAACCTGCGGTGTGTCCTGTGTGGATGGGCAGACGATGCTGACGACCGCGGATGCGTCGGCGACGCACGTGAGTTCGGGTGCTACGTAAATGCGTAAAAACGTTGTTACGAATAAGTATGGTAGGCTAGGGCCCGTGCTGCCTACTGACTTAGCGCTAACGTATTATGACGACTGACTACCGTTTGTATTATCATAATATATTATAAAAAACGGAAATTCATATACACGCCACATGCGAAAATGAATGAAAATCCACTGGGCGTTAAGAATAGAACGTATTTATCCGCAAGACGAGACGACTTCCGCAGTCGCCGCCCGGCGTCGGCCGAGGTCAATACACCCGTCGCCTACAGACTGTATTTACCTCCGAAACGAATAATAATAACACTAATAGGCCTCTTCGTGACCCTCCCCCGCCACCAAGTAGGTACGCTCAGATTTTAGATCACACTCGGTTTTTACATTAAATTGAAAGAGTATGCGAATTCAACAAACGTAGAAATATATTATTATTAAATAAGAATTAAATATGAGGTACTTAGGCATATAGTATCATATTTTACACTGGAACACAAATTATCGGCCCATGTATAGGAAATGGTATCTTCCTGGTATCTCGGCTTGTCCGATTTGTCACTGAAATACATGATGTCGATAATGGGAATCGAGCTATTTAGAACATCAAGGTGTTATACCTAGTGTATGGTAGTTACAACTTATAGCCTTATAGGTACTATATAGACCCGATAATCGACGAACACTGTCTTGTCATTGTAATATGTCATGTTCCTAATGACTGTAAAAATATTCGTTTTATTTTTATGTTATTCAGACGATTTAAAAAATGTAAGCCCAGTTCAATTCTACAATCATCGTTTTAGGTTATTAATATAATTTTAATACATTTTATGGATAATTAATATCCTATACAAATGAGAACATTAAATTTTTCAGTAATAATACCTACGTGTTTATTAGAAATTCCCAATAAGTAATGTTGTTACTACTTATTGTTACACAATCTTATTATAGTATTAAACTATAATTATATACAAGCAAAGTAAGTTGTATTATGATCATTATTGAACTATTATTATACTGTTACTAAATTATGGCATCATACAAGTTACTTTTAAAATGACCTTTTTATACCAATTACGACGCAATCAATATAAACCAATTGCGTTTAAAATAAATGAATGGCTAATGTCAGTAATTCAATATTATTATATAAAGTTCAAAGGTATTATCATAATAATTTAGATATAAACAGTAATAACTGTCTTAATTTTTTGTCGTGATCAAGTAGCTAGAAATTACAGAACACATAGTTAATTCGAATTCTGAACTAGTCTGAAGTAATAATGAATACAAATTTAAAGTTAAGAATAAATGATTTATAAATATATTCTACATATAGTTATGTATCAGATGTAAGTCAGGAAAATGTTTAAAACAATTGCGTTAGTACTTAGTATAAATATTAAATCAATACTAACTACATACCCATGACTGAAACTAAAATAAATGATGGGTAATAAACTTATAAGTTGTAAGTAATAACAGTATTAATAGGTAATATAATTCAACGAATTTATTATAATATTATAGAGACTCGCATTATAAACTATTTCATGCTGTGGACATCGGTCTTAGCTACAATATTATAAAACATTTCAAAACTTACAAAATTAACACGTATAAAATCGAAAATTATAAAAGTAAACAATTTTGTTATCACACAAAGGATAAAGCTTAACATTTTGTTTATAAGTATAAAACACTCTTTAAAGGCAAAAAACGTCATAAAATTACAATAAAGTCGTTTTAAATTGTAGTATTGAACAACATTAATAGGTAGATACAGAACACTTGTTTGCATAATTGTGTTGATATTATATTGCGCATTTTCACAACGATAAAACAATCTCTGCTGCGATATTTTTGTAGAAATCTCGGTGAACTATAGTTATAACTTATAAGTTATTGCTTATTACTTACATAAAAGGATACTGACTCACTAGTCACCACAACACTGGTAAATAAAATCAAGGACACAGTGTGATATATTTATATGTTATATATATGTCACATTGTCACATAGTCGGATAGGGTCTTAATACGTACGTACGTACTACGCACCTATAGTAATAAACAGGATGAAAATATTGCAGTTACATGATCGAATAAGTAAAATACAACGGAACTCATTACAAGTACACATTATACTATAGTAAAATATTAAAATATGGGAAATAAAACAAAAATAACATATTTTTATATTAATTTATTTTTTATCTTATAAAAATATGGACAAACCGGTTGAAAAATCTTACGACCTTTATATATTTTTACAATTAGACATTACTATTTTTTCTTAAGTCTGATTAAAATTCAAACAATATCGTGCAAATGTAAAATTCTTTCAAAAATAGATATTTTTATATCTATTAAATATGAATATACGATAAATAAGTTTTTTATAAGTAAAAAAATAATTTATAAGTCTGCTGTAAAAGCATTATTGAATGTAGGTACAAAGTAAGTACAATTACACGGTAAATACGTAGTATGTATTTGTTAAAATACTATATATGTGTTACTATAATATATTTGTTGTTTTAAATTGTTTGTTCTACTAATTTATGTCTATATTTTATATGAGTGCCTACACCATTATTATAACAGGTCAAGCGTTTCCCAATGAAAATTCAAAATATTACTTTTTACTGGACTTGGAAGTTTTAATGAGAATAATGATTAAATCTTCATTGTTAGTTTTTAGCTCAAAACTTTATTGTTATCTCGTTATGGCCGTTGCCGATTCAAAATGCCACCGAATGACTCAAGAATCTCGTCTCATTGAACTATTGAAGTGACTCATAAATAATCCGTTTGTAAACTAAAACGACATTCAGACATTACGATAGTTATTTAATAACAATCAGTGACCGTATTCATTGTATTTTTTCTTTAAATGCTATTATAAGGACTTTGTACATTTTATGTTATTTAAATAATCTGAACTTCAAATACCACGAATGACTTAACAAAGTTTCCAGGGTTTTAATTAAATTTATTTTTGAGTAATTTGATTTGTAGACGTATACCTATTTGCAGTTCTATTGTTGTGGTTTACGGTTTATGTTTCGCTTGAATAATTTTACTGATAAAGAAATAACTTAATTTTCAACAAAATAAAAATACGAAAACCAGTTTTTGGAGTGTTGCTTGACACACCTTGTAAGTGCCAAACTAAATTCAATGCCTGGAGGAAGCGAGATTCAATGATAAGAAGGATAATAGGGGAAAACTGAGTAGGAAGGAGACCTCTTGGAAGACTACGGTTAATGTGGGAAGACTGTGTAAAAATGGATACAGCTAAGGCAGCAGAATCAATCGTTATTGGCAGGAAATAGCGGAGAATAGAAGTAAATGGAGGAGAGTCTGGTTAGCGGTAGGTTTTAAATGACCGAAACCAAAAAAGAAGAAGAAAAAAATTCAATTTATAAAATCTTATATCTTATCTTGTTACTCTTACGGGAGCTTTTGAAGCGCACTTTATCCCGTTAAAAGTATACATAGAACTGTGTTTAAAATCAATAAATTCCTCGCTATCTGTGTAGAATCTACTAATATTGCAATTCCTATAATTGTACAATATTTCAATTCTACAATAACCCTATACAACGAGTTTATAGCCGTAACAAATGAGTATATAAGGTCTTATGTAGTCGTTATTCGGGGGCCAATGAGTTTTTATTATTCAAATATCATAGAGCACGTTCGGATATTTGGTACAAACAATAGGAAAAGGAAATATTAAATAGATTGTACTTTGAACCACCGGCTGGGGGAGTGAAATATTGTTAATCGATAATAGGTATATCGTATATGTGACAAGTGTAATGTGTATATTGAACATATATTATAATATAATCAAATAACAATATATTATTTTAAAGATGCATTTTGCACGTTTTAACGGACAAACAATAACATCGACAACTTCGTGATTATAGTTCGGTTCAAATTGGTAAAATTTCTATAGACATGTCCATAAATTAACATTCATAGTCGTCATGAAAATATAATAATACTGAGAAAAACATTGTCTGGCTATGTTTTTTTTATCACCAATAAACATACAAAAATAAACTAGAAACTCGCTTCTGCTGTATAGTAGGTTTTGAATGTATAACTGGTCATTGAGTAGCAGCATCAGCGAATCACTAAGAAAATGCATACTACTGCCAAGGAACTAAACAATAAATAAATTGTATACAAAAGAATGATTCTACACGAAAATGATAGTTTATAATTTAGTTTATAATTTCCAGAGATTATACTAGTTAAAAATTAAATTAAATATTTTGAAAAATGTCAATGATTAATAAATGTACAGAAAATGATAATGTAAGTGTTACTAAGTAATAACGGAAGTTTCAAGTCTCTAATCAATATTTTTTTAGTTACCAAATAAAATAACTAACATTGTACTTAATTTAAATGTCAATGTTACAGATAAACTATATGTATATTTGAAATTCATAAGTATTTTAGAATTTGTATGTTTGTTCCTAAAAGTCATTAAATATTCTGGTTATATACTTATATCGTATGCATATATGTGTTACAAAGTAATATAATTGTTATTTACAATATTTTATCACATTCAAACAATGTACACGGACTTAAAATGTATGCACTTGTTTGACTAACTAAACAAACCTATTATTAAAATCATAAAGTTTTTTTTAAATATGTGCAATGTATTAGTAACAGTATTATAGTAATACAACTGATTACAGTAAAATTATAAAACATCATAATAACACAACAAGGGAATTAGTACCTATAAATCGGTAAAATAAATAGTGCAATCATGTAATTATATCACTTGGTTATGGAAAAAAGTGTTTAAAATGTATGATAACATTCCTTTTCTTCAATATCTCGGTCTAACTTATAATAAAAATTAAGCGATTGCAGTTCAAAAAGGAGGTATTTCAACCTATTTGCGTGACAAAATTGTATAATTTTGGGTACGGCTATAGTTGGATAGATTTTAATTTTCAAAACAAGTGTTGATTAATTCTACAAGTAAGCTTTTATATCATCATTAGTTTTTGAAGCGTTGACAACGATGATCATTAGAATTTGTGGGGGAGGGGGCGGCAGCACATAATTATCGGTTGCAACCAACCCGAACCGCTCCAGCAGAACCCAACTATATGTTTTAATCAGCCTAATTTTAAAATTTGTTTTTTCAACTAAAATACCATTGACCGAAAAAATGATATATTTATATTTGAATTATAGGCTACCTATAGTATTAAAAGTTATAACAATACCTATAACATAATGTCATAATTACATAATAAACAATTTTTGGAATAATAAAAATCGTTTCGATTAAAACTTAACAAATTTTTTAATTAATCAATTTTTTTTCAAAATTAAAATCTGCCCAACCTAATGCTTAAGTCTAGCTTTTACAGTTCTTTCTCGTGATATAATATTTCATATCGTTTTGAGTAGCTTGAAAATAGAGACTTGTATATTAGTAAGTTTCTGTGCGTACGGGAGTGCACCGGTTAATTTAAAGTACTAGCCATTTATTAATCATTTATGCGGACGACGACATTCCCAGATATTAGACGTTTATTTCTTATACACAAGAAAAAAATACGGTTATATCTATTTGCCTATATATTTATCGTTGAAACACTGTCGACTGCAGTCTTCACTCCTCTTAAGTACCTATTCAATTCTATATAGCTATATAAGATTCTACTATCCTCGCAAAAAAGTACACGTAGTAATATTTAGGATTCAAAATTACTATTATAGCTCTGCTGGGCTAATTGTCATTAACTGTTTCGTTGTTTTTTTCCATAGACTACAAACTATATCATGTTTGTAGGTATATTAAACGATACAGACTTATTTTGTTTTCAAAATGAACGTAGACAATTTTCTTTTATGGATGCAGTCTATTTATACACCTACTCAACGATATGACTTCCATATAAAGGTATATTATCTGTATAATTACTTTATAGAATGTATCTAATAATTGAACTATCGTCGATCATTATCATGTAATACTCATCGGAAAATTGCATAAAGCATGAATTCGATGTACAGGACTGCTCAATTTATAAAGTCGTTGAGAAAATTTTCTAACAAAGACAAAAAACCTTCCAGTGACAATAGACAATATAATATAATCTATACGACTCAAAGTCAACAAAGTCGATCGACCAACACGTGTATCTTCAAATAATATTGATTTACTGAAAGTGTCACAAAAACAAAATCATAAAAATTCGAGTTGATTCAAATCCAAGTAATCGGGTAATCCTGGTTATACGTAAAACCATCGACTAGTATCGAGTGCGCGTTATCAACAATATATTATATAGGAAACTATGTCGATAAACGGACATTAGCACGTTATAACACACACACGTCATTACAGTCCCAAATTATTAAACGTTATAACTATGTTATATACGTATTTTTTTTTTTTAATTTTGACTAGGTAATAGATATATTTTTAATTATTTTTATTAGACACCCAATGATCTAATGCTCATTACAGCACATATGATGTAAGTTTCTCTTTTTATCTAAAGTTAAATCATACCTGCAGTGATCTGTTGGTAACTGGCAACTGCATGTCAACTTGTGTCATTGATAGTTATATATTAGAACGTACAATTTAGTACAATATAATACATGTGTTATATACTATTAATATTCAATACTTATATATTATGCGAATAATATATAAACTATAAATACACAATATAGGTATGCAATTAGTATATAAATATATATTATGCTATACTGTAACTACAGAAATAAAAGTTTCGATTATAAATTGTATTGTGGCCGATCACTATTATTTATATTATAATTTATTATATATCTCAAGTACCTAACCTGTATGTGTATATTAAGCAGTTAATATTACATAGTATAGTATTATAGTATAGTTGTAATTATTATTAGCATTCGATTAAATTCCGGGAACGGCTTTATCGAAAGACCTTTTGATAGAAAATTCAACCGATTCACCTTTTTTTGCATTGTTTGTACATTAAATAAATATGTATCTTAAAAGTTAAAAGTGATAATATATTTATGCAAATACAAGCTAAATATCATTTATTCTTAAGACAACAGAGTACACGACATTTCGTCAAAGGGTTATTTAAAAATAACTAATAGTACATCAATTTTAATTAAACACGCGTAGTTTTGTTTGCACGCTGTAAATTAAATGTTTATTTAGTGAGGTAGATTGTTTCAAAATAAGTTTTCTAAATAGTTATATGTGAAGTTGTACGTTTCCTGAGCTGAGACATTCATATCGCGTCGAATCAGTTTTTAAAATCATATTTTGAAATACACAAATAACAATGAATATTGATGCAATATAATATAAATTATTTGTTACTGGCAACTTATCAATACTATATGCTTATTTATTTTCATGTTAATAATGTATCGCAGTTGAACTATAATCAGGGAGCTTGAGATTTTTAATAAAAATCATTTACAGCAATGGTGGATTACTGAAGGAAAGCGAGGTATTGCCTACATCTATAATAAGCAGAAAGTGTCTGGGCCAATTATTCAGCCCGGGAAATCTATATTTCGACCGGCCCTTGTTAATTCGTCATCGCAAAATGTGAAAACCTAAATATATGGTATACCAAATTACCAAAGTTGCAATAAATGAGGGCTACGTCCTCTACTCATCTTTAATTTTCTCAGGAAACAACTTAAGATTCAATGTGTTAAGTAATTTATCTGAAGTACATATTATAATGTATTTCTTATTTTCTATTAGGTGTACTGTAACTGAGTCACAATGGATGAAAATATAGGTGGATCTTTAAACTGCTCTGACTTGATTTTTCTAAGAGTTTCCCTTTTCTCTAAAAATAATATACTGATATAATATTTTTTACTGTGTACAATTATATTATATTCGAAAATGTTAAGTAAATACTCTCTGACTATAGCCAGTCTATAGACGTTGATATATTAATCGATTGGTTTAATAAACGTCAGATTAGGTTATAAATAGGGCATGGATTAAGTGCAATAAAAAATACAAGAAAAATTCAAAGGATCGAATATAATACGGATTAAAAAATAAAAATAGAAATATTAGTAAACAAATTTATATTTTGTATTGTTTTTTTTTTTTTAAGGAGTTTAAGCTAAGTTTTTATAACATTTTATTTATTCTACTATGGAATTTACGAAAAATGCATTCAAACTATAAAAATGCCCTATTTACACTAACAAAATTCTCTAAAAATAAAATTTTTTTAAAAAATTCAAAACAAAAATGTATAAAAATTTTCAAATCGTTGATGTCTGAAATTAGAATTTAAATTTAAATCCAAGGTTATAAATTATGATTTGATGCCGAGGGTGGTGGACGATTAGCTGAAACTAAATCTAAAATCTTAAACACTTAATAAAAACAATTTTTCACA